>NC_092811.1:65524831-65755911 GCF_040954645.1 Diabrotica undecimpunctata
TAAAAGTAAAATATGTACTATGTAAGTATATTAAAAGTAAAATATGTAACTATCTAAATAAAAGTTAAAATATGTAACTATGTACTACAATGGGGAGCTAGACAAGGACATAGCATTTCTCCCAAACTGTTCACCCTTGTTCTATAAGACAAGGTAGATACAGATAAAAGCAATTGTGAAAGACCTAGATTCAGGAGCAGATGGAAAATGTTTGATGATGAAGATATATGTAAAACAATAAAAAGAATTTTAAAGATTCCATATTAGTCCAGTAAATAGAAAACACAATTTTATTTGTTTACAACAAAATGGAAATATGAGACTGTAAACAAAAATTATTTACAAAAAAAGCAGACACATTTTTTGTAGAACATGTATACAATATAAAAATCATACGGTATTATTAATGAAGAAGCTTTTCAAAATTCATTAAAGAGAACTAACATACAAATTGTACAGATTTATACTGGAAATAATTTAATTACACTTATGACCTGTACTTACAAAATTGTTCTCTCCTACTTTAATATTTTCTGTGAGCTACTAATTTCATAGGATCTATCATAGTGTAGTCTGGTTTATTTTTAAGTAAGTTAATAAACTTCTGGTCTCTGCCATTTACAATTGCATTTACACTTTTACACCACATATACAGAGAAAGTCTAACAATAAATTTACATATATTTGTACCTGTATTTGAATGGATTTTACAGTTGAATGGTGCAAAATTTAAAAAATTAATCAATTCTTTATACAATATGTAGTGTAATGGTTGCAAATGGCAGATCCTTGGAATTAGGTAAAACAATTTTGAAAGGGCCTCAGATACAATATATGTCAAAAACTTTTCAGGCACTGTTAAATTAGACATATTATATGTCCTAGCTTCAATGAAATCTGTATCCTCTTTCTTTACTTTAAATAACATATTATATTTACATTGCTCACAGGAAACCTTCTTCAATACTTTCTTTGCTACATATCCTGCAACATAGGTTACAGTACACCTTCCCACCCGAGTTCTCTTAACGTTTGAAACTGAAAGAGGAAGTGAAATGTTCACTTCAGCTGCCAAAGGTTTACAACCTGGTAATACCTCACCTGTTAAAAAAAAACGTAATGTATCTAATGCTCCCTCACTAACATCATTTTCACAATTGCTTTCAGGTGAATGAAAAGACATAAAATTATTTATAAGCAAAGCTTTGAAAGTGGTTATAGCATCTGACACACTTACTTAAAGAACTGTAACTCTATAACTTCTAATTAATCCGAAAAAATTTTCTAAAGTGTCTTATTGAAAAGCTCTTAACAGTAAGTAATTATTATTAGATTTTAATAATTTCTTCTTTAAATATAAAAAACCACGGATAGTAAAAATCAAATTTTTTAAAGAAGGTACAGAAACAAATTTCATTTTGTATAAAGCAGTTGAGTTTTTCCAGAATTGCTCATGGTTAGATGTCAATGTACAACCACCTTTCAAAGGTTTGCTTATAGGAGCTATTATCTGACTGGAATTTAGTGAGTCAAAAAGTTCATCAAAAAATAAAATGATACGACCTGTATCTGCCGCTTCAGTAGTTAGATTCACTTCAGCTTCTAAAATGAAATGTATAAATAAATATATAACGATAATATCAGACTACTTACTCCACTCTACAAGTTTCACCAATAAACTTCCAACTTGGTGACTGAATACTTGTGTGCAATTTTGGACCTTCATCTTTTTTATTTTATGTCTTAAAACATGTTCGTCCGTTAATTTAGGGCAAATTCTCAAGGGCTCCATAGCATCTAGTTGATAAAATTCCTCTATATGCTCCCATTTAGCAATACCCTTTTTTCCATTTATCTCAAAATGAAGATCCTTATTTAACAAATTGTTCCTCAGCCCTTTAAATAAATGTGGGGTATCAAAGAGAGGAACAATTTCTTTGCAATTAACAAGAAACCCAAAATATTTATAATCTTGCCCAATTCTAACATACTCTGCCCTGGAGTCTTGGATCAATGAATTAACTGCAGCAGCATTTGGCCCTCCTTGGTCGCATACCGTAGCTACCACAATCAATCCAATATTTTGAAGCTCCTTAATTAAATTAATTATTAATGTTTTCAACCTTCCACTTTTTGTTGCTCCATCGCTAAATGTGTAGCAGATTGGCTGCTTCCATTGTCTGTATACACTTTTAATCAAGAAAACATTTATATAATTGGCAAAATTTGGGCATCTCTCATTACCATAATCTTCTAATCCCTCAATTTGATCTTCTTTTTGATTGTATTGAATATTTGTTGACAAAAACATTTCATCAAATATTAACAAACAGTAACAAACTTATCAACGGTAGATTCAGACAACTGTCAAAACATACCCTGGAGCAGATGTCTCTTCTGACCACGTACTATTAGTGGCAGTCATAAAGATCGCTCTTTCATGCAAGAACAAGCCTCAAACTCAACAACAGATAGCACTGGAAAACTGAAAGACCCAATGATACAAGCAGAAATAAGCAATGAAATAAACGCACAAATTCAATTATTGACGACAAACATTGCCGAAGATCTAACACCAACATAGAATACGATTACAAGTGCTGTAACAGACATCATGAAAAACAACTTAGGGTACAAACGAAATAACAAGAGGCAAAAATGGATGACACATGATACTATTACTAATGGAAGAACGACGAAGACACAAGAATAACCAAGATGACAGCAATATGTATGAAAACATTAACAGGCAAATAAAAACAAAAATAAGAATAGCAAAAAATGAATGGCTTAAGCAACAATGTATCGATCTAGAACATTTACAACGACAGCACGACGACCGTAATTTACATAAAAAGCTTAAGGAGACTGCTGGAATATACAGAAAACGAAGACCAACTACCATAGTTAATCAGGATAACCAGATAGTGCTGGGTGGAAAGGAGAAAATTGATATATGGGAAAATTATATCCAAGAGCTCTTCCATGACGAAAGACCCATAAGTGAAGTTTATACAGACGACCAGCTGACTGGCCTTTCAATCACCAAAGAGGAGATAGAAAAGGCAATATTAAATTCAAAAAACAATAAGGCACCTGGACCAGATGAAATCCTGTCAGAAATTCAAATTACTGGATGAAAGGGGAATTTCAGCACTACACAAAATATTTAACTTAATTTATGAAACTGGCTGCTATCCTCAACAGTGATTACGCTCTACCTTTATTCCCCTGCCCAAGAAAGTCAATGCAAAAAGATGTGAGGATCACAGACTCATTAGCCTGATGAGTCACACTTTAAAGATATTCTTAAAAATACTACATCAAAGATTATACAAAAAATGTGAATGGGACATCAGTGACTCCCAGTTCGGGTTTAGGCAAGGTTTAGGAACACGAGAAGCAATAGTAGCAACACAGGTGCTGGTCCAAAATTGTTACGATCAGAAGAAGGATGTGTTCCTATGCTTTTTAGATTACCAAAAAGCGTTTGATCGTGTCCAACACCACAAGTTAATGCAGATCCTTAAGAAAGTTGATATAGACCAAAAAGACATAAGATGCATTGAAAACTTGTACTGGCATCAAACGGCACAGTTAAAAATAGACAATTCTATATCCAAACCCATACATATAAGAAGGGGCGTTCGACAGGGATGTGTGCTTTCCCCTCTTTTATTTAACATTTATTCGGAAGCCATATTTCAAGAGTCTTTGGAGGATGCAAAGATGGGAATCAAAGTGAATGGAGTATTGATCAACAACATACGATATGCTGATGATGGTGTCTTGATTTGTGACAACATAGTCGATCTTCAACAACTTGTCACTATAATCGGAGAATACAGTAAGCGAATGGGATTAGAAATTAATACCAAAAAAACCAAATTTATGATCATCTCCAGAAACTTGGATGCACTTGAAAACTCCACCATAACACTGAATACTAAGTCCATTGAAAGAGTGAGTAAATTTAAATACCTGGGATCGTGGCTTTTGGAAGACTGGGCATCGGACAGGGAAGTAAAATGTCGCATAGAGCAAGCTCGACAAGCTTTCGTAAAATTCAAGAAGGTACTGACTTGTTCAGAGTTCGATCTTCAACTGAGACTAAGGTTTACTAAGTGGTACGTGTGGTCAGTGCTGCTATATGGCGTAAAGGGCTGGACACTCAAAACGAGGGATATAAACAGATTAGAAGCTTTCGAAATGTGACTCTATCGCCGTATCCTAAAAATACCATGGACAGCGAAAATCACAAATATAGATGTCCTTAAAAGAATAAACCAAAAACGCCAAATTTTCGAAACCATCAAGAAAAGGAAAACGGCGTATCTAGGTCACATCATGCGAAATGAAAAATACCAGTTCCTCCAACTTATAATCGAGGGTAAAATTAAAGGCAAGAGAGGAATGGGACGCAAGAAAATGTCCTGGCTCCGAAACATAAGGCAATGGACAGGGATTAACGACATACAATCTCTGATACATATTGCAAGAAATAGAGAATTAATGGAAAATGTGATCGCTAACATCCATTAATGGATTTGCATCTGAAGAAGAAGAAAGAGTCTGACGAGTGAGTCTAGAAATTGACTGTTTGTTTCGCACAGTATTTTCAATACTTCCCCGTATACGTTATCGTTGCCTGGTCTTTTGTTATTTTTAAGACCCTTTATAGAATTCTCCACTTCTGATTTTAGAATAGAAGGGCCAGTATCATCATTGCTCAGTGTATACCCACTAGGACGGTCATCATTAAACAGTTGTTCCACATAAGTTTCCCAGATTCTAACTATTTTGTCGGGGTCTAGTTGTATATTTCCATTATCATCGCATAGCCCTTTCGATAAAATATTGTAACTTTTCTTTGTTGTGAGTTCCTTTATCTTCTTATGCATATTGCGATAGTCGTATATCTTTTCGCACTGTTCGATTTCTTCGCATCTCTCCGAGAACCATTTCTCTTTAGTTTTTCTTATCTCAGCTCTTATTCGTCTATGGGTTTCATGGTATTTGGCAGTATCTTTAGTTTTATATATCCGTCTCTCTTCCATCATCTCAAAGATTTCTGCAGTCATCCAGCCTTTCTTTTTTCTCTTATCAGGTATTTTTACCTGATTTTACTTTTAGGTTCATTGTTATTTTTAAGGATTTTTGATATTTCGGTATTTAGATTCTCCTGCATCTGTTGTTTAATATTGTTGTTGGAAAGCTTCCTAATATCTAGCGTTTCGGGCCTGTTCTTTACATTTGGCTTTTTTAACTTTACTTCAAACTTACATACCACCGGATTGTGGTCTGATGCTACTTCCGCACCCGGGTAAGTTCGGAATCGGGAACTAAAAATTTAGCGGCAAATTCAAAATGTAGGTTCTGAATTAAGGCGGGAAATTAAAAAAGGATATACTGAATTTTAGGCGGGAAATTCAAAAAGTATATACTGAATTTTAGGCGGGAAATTAAAAAAAAAATATATTTCTGAATTTTAGGCGGAAAATTCAAAATGTTCCGAATTTTATATGGAAAACAAATATAGTCATATAATAATAAATAAAAAATTCTATGCCAAAATATATTCTCTGTCCAAAAATGTAGTATACACTTATGCAATTTTGTATAACATATCAGATAGAGATATATGTTTTGGTACAGGAAAAGTTTTTATTTATTATTTTATGACTATATCTGTTTTCCATTACATTAAAACATCAACATAAAAAACAGATATTCTTAAAAATTTATTTATTTCTGTAATTTATAAAATTTGAGGAATCACAGAGGTATAATAAATTATATAGATCAAAGTCATCACTGCCATTGTGGTGGTCTTCACCTGTATCCACGAAACTAGGCTCTATTTTGAACTTATCCATCTATTGACTGCAACCTGCAAAATGATATATGGAATTACACAAGCAAGCAACTAGCTGATGTGCTATGGGAGGCTACTTTCACTTTCATCTATATATTTACCGAATAGTGCAGAGCAGCATGAGGCTCTTTAGTCCTGCTATGCTATTTGTATGTTTGTATATATATATATATATATATATATATATATATATATATATATATATATATATATATATATATATATATATATATATATATACAGGGTGGTCCTTAAGTAATTGTACAAAAAGAAACAGTAGATTCTACACTTTAAAATATTACGATTTAAGCCAAATTGCTTTAATAAAATGTTGATATTAAGAAAGATACAGGGTGTTAAAGTGAAAAATTAAAATTTTATTTTTCGCTATAACTTTAACGTTTTGTAAACATTTATGTATAAAAATTTACAACTGGGTACTTTTAAATATAAGAAATTAAAATTTGATGCATACTTTGATGTAACTGATAGAGGGCGCCACTTATGCCACATATGTGGTATAAATTTGCACTTAACTTTTTTGCTATTTAAGTTACCTGTATTTGGGATAAAAAATATTAAAGATTCATTATTTCAACAAAAAAAAAAGGTATATTTGTTAATAACTTCAAAACTCAACAGTTTTCGAGATAATCGCATTTTAAAAATCAGCTGCATAGTTCTGATCTAAGGCAATTACTCCAGGCAACGAAGAAAAAATAGACAAAAACATTAATACTTCTTAATTTTGGTATAAAATACCTTTAACTAAAGTTAATAGTAAACGAAATATTAAATAAAATAAATATATCAGCAGGATAATTAATAATAGGATTTGACAAAATAACAGAATAATAGGATTTTACATCAAACATTTTACGTTTTATGTTAAATTAAAGTCATAATCAAAACATTTTGTTTACAAACAAATTAAGAAATAGTTAAACTAAATAACATAACTTTTTGTAAAAGTAAGTGTTCGATACGTCCACCATTTTCTTTAATTCATTTGTCAATATCTTCCATAAAAGATTGTCTCATATTAAATAGCATCGTTGGTTCAAGAGAATTTGCTGCAGTATTTATTTCTTCCCATAGTTGGTTGCGAATGTTTATGGGATTCTTATAGACACGTTGTTTTAATGCGCCCCATACACCAAAATCAAGCGGATTAAATTCGGTTCTACGTGGTGGCCATAATGTATAATGGATGAATATATCGATGACATTACTTATTTATATGAATACGTTACAGCTTATGAGTAACTATATATATAATTATATCTATCTATCTTATAACTATCTATAATTCTTCTAGACTACTCAAAAGCTTTTGATACAATTAACCATAATTTGTTATTCTCTATTTTAAAATATATTGGTCTAGAAGCGAGAGCAGTTGATCTAATGAAATCCTATCTTTCTAATAGATGTCAAGCAGTAAAACTTAATCAAAATATTTCTTCATTTCTAGATCTTAATACTGGTGTGCCTCAAGGATCTATATTAGGTCCAATTTTATTCTCTATATACACATCTAATTTTCTTTCTGTGTTTTTCTCCTGTTCACAACATTATTATGCAGACGATACCCAACTCTATATGTCATTTTATCCAAATGAGTGTGATCAAGCGGTAAATGCAATAAATCATGACCTTCTTCAGCTGCAGATTTTTCTCAAAATCGTTGTTTAAAATTGAATACATCAAAAACTCAGGGTATCATTTTTGGGAGGAATCTCCATAGGAAAATATTTTTAGAGAATTATGCCAATCGAATTATCTTAGGAAATGACAATTTAATTTTTAGCAAAAAGATTAAAAGCCTTGGGGTTTGGTTCGACGAAGATTTAAGGTTTACATATCATGTAAGTATTTGTTTACAACGAGCTTACGCCGTTTTAAAATTACTGTATCAAAGCCGCAATTTATTAAGCAAGGCCACAAAGTCATTATTATGTAATGCTCTGGTATTATCAAAATTTAATTATTGTGACGTGCTTTACAATGCGTGTCTCACTGAATTTGATTCATGGAGAATACAGAAATTGCAAAATTCTTGTTTGCGTTTGATTTTTGGCATCAGGAAATTTCAAAGGATAAGTCATGTTTTCACTGTAGTCAAGTGGCTAAATATGAAAAATCGTCGGAAACTCCATGCTTTATGTTTTTACCATAAAATCATTCAAGAGAGAGTTCCACCATACCTCTACAATCGAATAACTTATAGGACGGACGTTAATAATCTTAATCTTAGACACAAGAATACCCTCACTTTACCTAAACACACAACATCCTTTTTTAAACGTTCATTTTCATATTCAATTGCTTGCAATATTAACAGTTTGTCCTACAACATTAAAAATCTGTCTAGAGTCAAGTTCAAGAGATTAATTTATGAGCAGTTGTTAGCTGAACAGTAATTTAAACATTTAAGAATTAAAAAAAAGTAAATAGTTTATAATTTATAAATTTAATATCTACTTAATATTTTTATGTTTTATTGTAAATACAATTTCATTATTTAGATATAGTCTATCTATCCTATTTTCGGGGGGTTAGGTGGAAGAGCAGTTGTGTGCCGCTGTTGCACAGTGGTACACAAACTGAATCTCGCCCTACTCATATTATATTTCATTGTAAAGAAAATTTAATCTGTTGTTAATAAAGACATTTATTATTATAATTACATATCGACCAAATGGACTATTATGATTTACTAACGAACTAATATTATGCTGAACTAAATTGCCTGTGTGTTTACTATATTTATAATAATATCGGTTATTAGGACAACGATCATGTTTTTGTAAAAATGCCGAGTCTTTCAGGTTAGATTTGTAGCAAAAGTATTATGAAACAGGACACATATGTGTTATTAAATACCTGTGCTCTAGTTTCTATTTGTCCTAATAAAAATAAGTCAACAATTTACGTAATGAACAATAAGTATTCTTTTCGGATTTTTTATGAATTAAATAATTATATCAATATCTCACCACACTGCCAAGGAATATGACTACCACGACCAATCCAACGTTCAGAAAAGTTTTATTTAAGTTGCATATTTATGTTGCATAAACCACATATTTTGGGTTTTTAGCATTTTAAAATAGAGAAAAAGTAATACAACGCCATTATAGAACCTTAAGAAGTGATAGCAAACGGAAACATTGGACATATAACAAAGCATTTTGTGATGTTACATTATCATATTTGAGTTGTTTTAATAAGGATAAACTATGAATTATGCTTATCTACAGGTATTCAGTGCTTTACCGCAGAAATATCATACTTAGAATTATTGTGCAGCTGACTTATAAAATGCATTTATCTCGAAAACTGTTAAATTTTCAGGTTACTATCAAGTATACCTTTTCTTTGTAAACATATTGTATCTTTAATATTTTTTAACACAAATAGAGCTAACTTAAAGAGCAAAAAAGTTAAGCGCTAATTTATGCCACACATGTGGCATATGTGGCGCCCCCTATTAGTTACATTAAAGTAGGTATAAAATTATAATTTATCCTACTCAAAAGCATCCAACTGTAAATTTTTGTTCAAAAATATCTACAAACGTAAAAGTTATAGCGAAAAATTAAATTTTAAATTTCCATTTTAACACCCTGTATCTTTCTTAATATCAACATTTTATTAAAGCAAGGTGGCTTAAATCGTAATATTTTAAAGTGCAGAATCTACGGTTTCTGTTTGTACAATTACTTAAGGACCACCCTGTATATATATATATATATATATATATATATATATATATATATTCTTCTTCTTTTGGCATCATAACCCTGGATGGGTCTTTGCCTGTCTGGCTATGTCCTTCCATTCAGATCTCTCTTGTGCCCTTCTTCTCCATTGTCTTATGTTCATTGTTTTTAGGTCGTCTTCCACGTCATCCAACCATCTCGTTCTGGGCCTTCCTTTTTTTCGCCTTCCTATGGGCTTCCTTCATCGTTTTGTCTCTGCACATGTCCCAGCCATGACAGTCTTTGAGTTTTCACAAATCTTACAATGTCATAATATATATATATATATATATATATATATATATATATATATATATATATATATATATATATATATATATATATATATATATATATATATATATATATATATATATATACATGTGTCTGTATATGTTAGAGCTTTATTATGTATCTAATGTATTTTACACACAAATATAAATAAAATAAAATAATAATATAAATATAAATAAAAAATAAACTATGTTTATGAGTAAAATATGTGCCTATGTATAATTAAAGTAAAATATGTACCTATGTACTACAATGGGGAGTGAAATATCTCATTCATTTACAATTAAAATGTTTTGAAAACCTTTGTACACAAAGAGGAGGTAACATTCTTTCCGGAATTTACATCAAAGGTGAATTTTTAAATACAGTGTTCACAAATTATACACAATTTCTTTCAATTTCATGTATATTTCATGAATATGTACCTATGTATAATTAAAGTAAAATATGTACCTATGTACTACAATGGGGAGTGAAATATCTCATTCATTTACAATTAAAATGTTTTGAAAACCTTTGTACACAAAGAGGAGGTAACATTCTTTCCAGAATTTACATCAAAGGTGAATTTTTAAATACACAGTGTTCACAAATTTCACGCAATTTCTTTGAATTTCATGAATATGTAACTAAGTATAATTAAAGTAAAATATGTAACTATGTACAATAAAAGGAAAATGTGATTATGTATAATTAAAGTAAAATATGTAACTATTTAAATAAAAGTAAAATATGTAACTATGTAAGTATATTAAAAGTAAAATATGTAACTATCTAAATAAAAGTTAAAATATGTAACTATGTACTACAATGGGGAGCTAGACAAGGACATAGCATTTCTCCCAAACTGTTCACCCTTGTTCTATAAGACAAGGTAGATACAGATAAAAGCAATTGTGAAAGACCTAGATTCAGGAGCAGATGGAAAATGTTTGATGATGAAGATATATGTAAAACAATAAAAAGAATTTTAAAGATTCCATATTAGTCCAGTAAATAGAAAACACAATTTTATTTGTTTACAACAAAATGGAAATATGAGACTGTAAACAAAAATTATTTACAAAAAAAGCAGACACATTTTTTGTAGAACATGTATACAATATAAAAATCATACGGTATTATTAATGAAGAAGCTTTTCAAAATTCATTAAAGAGAACTATAACATACAAATTGTACAGATTTATACTGGAAATAATTTAATTACACTTATGACCTGTACTTACAAAATTGTTCTCTCCTACTTTAATATTTTCTGTGAGCTACTAATTTGATAGGATCTATCATAGTGCAGTCTGGTTTATTTTTAAGTAAGTTAATAAACTTCTGGTCTCTGCCATTTACAATTGCATTTACACTTTTACACCACATATACAGAGAAAGTCTAACAATAAATTTACATATATTTGTACCTGTATTTGAATGGATTTTACAGTTGAATGGTGCAAAATTTAAAAAATTAATCAATTCTTTATACAATATGTAGTGTAATGGTTGCAAATGGCAGATCCTTGGAATTAGGTAAAACAATTTTGAAAGGGCCCTCAAGGGCTCCATAGCATCTAGTTGATAAAATTCCTCTATATGCTCCCATTTAGCAATACCCTTTTTTCCATTTATCTCAAAATGAAGATCCTTATTTAACAAATTGTTCCTCAGCCCTTTAAATAAATGTGGGGTATCAAAGAGAGGAACAATTTCTTTGCAATTAACAAGAAACCCAAAATATTTATAATCTTGCCCAATTCTAACATACTCTGCCCTGGAGTCTTGGATCAATGAATTAACTGCAGCAGCATTTGGCCCTCCTTGGTCGCATACCGTAGCTACCACAATCAATCCAATATTTTGAAGCTCCTTAATTAAATTAATTATTAATGTTTTCAACCTTCCACCTTTTGTTGCTCCATCGCTAAATGTGTAGCAGATTGGCTGCTTCCATTGTCTGTATACACCTTTAATCAAGAAAACATTTATATAATTGGCAAAATTTGGGCATCTCTCATTACCATAATCTTCTAATCCCTCAATTTGATCTTCTTTTTGATTGTATTGAATATTTGTTGACAAAAACATTTCATCAAATATTAACAAACAGTTTCGGTCCTTTAGCGTCATTTTTTGGACACTCTTTTGTAACATATTAAACATTATGTCATTAATTCCAGGAAGCAACTTCACTTTATTCAATAAATTTGTTAAGGTTCTTTTAGATAGCAAAGAAAAAATTTTTGAGAGCAGTTTGTATCCTTTTCCACTGCCTTTAAATAGTGAAAGAGTGAAAATAGTGTTAGAGCCAGGATCTTCTCATCTAATGTAAATTTCCTTCCCTTCAATTTTTGTTTTTGGGTACGAATTTGGGATAAAATAAATGTATATGTCGATGGATTTACCTGCTCAGCCAATTTTCTAAATGGTACAGTTTTTGATAAACGTTTAGCAGCTTCTAATTTTTCTTGATAATTTGATAGCCTATATGCCAACTTATGAATTTTGTTACTTGATTCAATGATTTTTGTACACATTTTTCTTTTAGGGGTGTTAAGTACTGCTTTCTTGATATTTCAATACTTTTTAAAATACTTCTCATTGCCCTTCTGGCTTGCCATTTGCCTTTGCCATCATCAACACATGGAGTGTGTTGCTGAGAAGTACTAGGTGTGTGAAAATCTGTGAAAATAATGGAATAATATTACAATTAGAAATATAAATCATTTTTATATATTACCATGCATGCCAACAAATTTCCTTTTATTTGGATTTTTTTGGGGTCTCTATTTCACTCTGCAATACGAATGTATTTTTGAATGTGGCACTTTTGAATATATAATTTCACCTGTCTTTTAGCAGTTTTTTAGAATGTGTTAGTTTTTCATAAAAAATGCGTGCACTCGTGCCGAATGTCTGATGGCAACTGAGGATGTGGTAGTTTTGCACGGAACTCAGTTACAGAAACGGTACAAAACAAAAATAACGTATGTGGGTTTACGGGTGCTTTTGATCATAAAACGACGGCTGGTTGAGCGAAATATTAAAGTTTCATCGGTTAAGATGCATTTTATGCAAAAAAATCAGTTTTGATATTTTTTGGAATGTGTGACTTTTGTATTTAAGGAGCGATATGCTCCCATTTAGCAATACCCTTTTTTCCATTTATCTCAAAATGAAGATCCTTATTTAATAAATTGTTCCTCAGCCCTTTGGATAAATGTGGGGTATCAAAGAGAGGAACAATTTCTTTGCAATTAACAAGAAACCCAAAATATTTATAATCTTGCCCAATTCTAACATACTCTGCCCTGGAGTCTTGGATCAATGAATTAACTGCAGTAGCATTTGGCCCTCTTTGGTCGCATACCGTAGCTACCACAGTCAATCCAATATTTTGAAGCTCCTTAATTAAATTAATTATTAATGTTTTCAACCTTCCACTTTTTGTTGCTCCATCGCTAAATGTGTAGCAGATTGGCTGCTTCCATTGTCTGTATAAACCTTTAATCAAGAAAACATTTATATAATTGTCAAAACTTGGGCATCTCTCATTACCATAATCTTCTAATCCCTCAATTTGATCTTCTTTTTGATTGTATTGAATATTTGTTAACAAAAACATTTCATCAAATATTAACAAACAGTTTCGGTCCTTTAGCGTCATTTTTTGGACACTCTTTTGTAACATATTAAACATTATGTCATTAATTCCAGGAAGCAACTTCACTTTATGCAATAAATTTGTTAAGGTTCTGTTAGATGGCAAAGAAAAAATTTTTGAGAGCAGTTTTTATCCTTTTCCACTGCCTTTAAATAGTGTTAGAGCCAGGATCTTCTCATCTAATGTAAATTTCCTTCCCTTCAATTTTTGTTTTTGGGTACGAATTTGGGATAAAATAAATGTATATGTCAATGGATTTACCTGCTCAGCCAATTTTCTAAATGGTACAGTTTTTGATAAACGTTTGGCAGCTTCTAATTTTTCTTGATAATTTGATAGCCTATATGCCAACTTATGAATTTTGTTACTTGATTCAATGATTTTTGTATACATTTTTCTTTTCCTGGGTGTTAAGTACTGCTTTCTTGATACTTCAATACTTTTTAAAATACTTCTCCTTGCCCTTCTGGCTTGCCATTTGCCTTTGCCATCATCAACACATGGAGTGTATTGCTGAGAAGTACTAGGTGTGTGAAAATCTGTGAAAATAATGGAATAATATTACAATTAGAAATATAAATCATTTTTATATATTACCATGCATGCCAACAAATTTCCTTTTATCTGGATTTTTTGGGGTCTCCATTTCACTCTGAAAATCTAAATTTTAAATACAATTATATTTTTAAAAAATATGACAAATAAATCTATTAGTATTATTACTAGAATAATGAATTTCTTACCATCAACATTTCTGCTATCATCAGATATTAACATGTCTTGCTGAGAAGTAGAAGGCCTAGCATAATCTAAATAATATAATATTACAATTAAAAATGTAAAGACATATTTTTATAATATATTACCAAAGAAAATAGAATATTTGATATTACCATGTACGTCAATAAACCTTATAGTTTGAGTTTCTTCTTCTTCAATATCTGCTGCATTCTGAGAACCTGAAATTTAAATACAATATTTTTACAGAACATAACCAATAAATAAATCTGTTGGACTAATAAATAAACAAGTACTAAATATCTTGATCTTTATCATCATCAGAAATGAACCCAAATAATATGTTGCCCATAAGGCCCATCAAAATTTATAATAATTTACTACAATTCATATTCATAATACTTATATTAAAAATCAAAGTCATATTGCGGAATACAATGAATTACAATTAGATTTATAAGTTTTGATGATTTTAAAATAACAGATTTTTTTTAAATTGAATACCTGTACCAAAAGCATTCCTTCCAGTGCAATTGTGGGTAAATTTAGAACGGGAATTAAATAAATCAAACCAATCGTTGAAGAGTTGGACCATATTAGAGGCTTCTTTCCATAAGCTATCTTTTGGCATAAGACCTTTCTCCCCACAGTGCTTCATGGCTTTTGCTACAGAGTTAGATAAAACTTGCACTGCTGGGCGTACACGTTGACGCATGGATCCTTTCATATTTAAATGTTGCTGGGTTAATTTATGGGCATATGTTAACTCAGATGTCGATATATTAAGAAGGGTTTCAAAGTAATCAATATTTATCTTTTTGTTGTCAATGACGAATCCTTGGTCTATTAAATGATTCCTTGCAAGTTTAATTAGATGGGGTACATCAGCAAAAACAAAAACTTTTAACTTGTCATTAGATGGATGAACAAAGTAGCAATTTTTGTTATATCCAACTTCAAGTTGATTCCACAATGAAATATTTTTTGATCCCATATCACTTGTAATGGAAACAACAATAAAATTTGCCCCATAAAGCTCAGAAATAATTTCTTCAATAATTTTTTTTTTGACCTCGGTTGATCAAATTTGTAGTACAAAGGTTATTTCCAATTTGAAACTAATCCACGCACCATAACTGTCTGACAAGCTTTATGCGGTCCAACGACTTCATCATCATCATCTTTGTCTCGACAATCCTCTGTGGATCTTGGCCTGCTCTAAGATTCGTCGCCATTCTATTCGGTTTCTGGCTGCCATCTTCTGATTTTTAATATCCGTAAGTCGGTTTCAACTCCATCTCCACCTAATTCGCGGTCGGCCTTTGCTTCTTCTTCCTACAGGTGTTCATGTGGTTAGCTTTTTAGCAATCGTATTTTCTGGCATTCGTATTATGTGTCCAGCTCATCTAAGTCGCTGTGTTTTAATGAACTTTAGACATCTGGCTCATCAAAGAGCTGATACAATTCAAAATTATATCTTCTGCGCCACTCCCCTTGGTCGTTTATATCTTCAAATATTTTGCGGAGTATTTTATGCTCAAATATTTCCAAAAGTCTTTCATCTTTCTGCTTTAGAGTCCATGTTTCTGCTCCATATGTGAGGACCGGCCTCAGCAATGTTTTGTATATAATAATTTTAGTTCTTCTTTGCTTGTTTTATTGGTAGCAGTCAATAGCGACCCAAGGTATGTGAAGTTGTCAACACGTCCAAAGGTATGACTTCCAAAGACGGTTTCTCGTTCCTCATTTGCTATCGGATCCTTTGTAACCAACATGTACTTGGTTTTGTCTTCGTTGATGACTAGACCGACCTGTTTCACCGCTGTTTCCAATTCTAGGAGATATTGCTCAACATCTCGCTTGCTACGCCCTATTACGTCAATGTCATCAGCATATGCTAAGACTTGTATCGATCTATTGTAAATAGTACCGCCATCCCTAATTCGTGTATCTCGGACTGCCTTTTCTAAGGCAATATTAAATAGGAGGCAAGCTAGAGCATCCTCTTGTCTGAGTCCATCCTTCATCTCAAAGGATCTAGAATTCTCTCCCTGTATTCTAACAGTGGCTTCTAAGTTAGACATTGTCATTCTCGTTAGTCGGATAAGTTGCGCTGGTATACCAAACTCATGCATTGATTGGTATAGCACTGTTCTCTTGACACTGTCGTATGCGGCCTTGAAGTCGACGAATAGGTGCTGGGTTTCAATATTGAATTCTAATGTTTTCTCGAGAATCTGTCTTATTGAATGAATCTGGTCAATTGTTGATTTTTCTGGAGTGAATCCAGCTTAATATTTACCAACTATGCCCACTGTGTAAACTTGCAGCCTTTCGTAGAGAATATTTGCTAGTATTTTGTAAGCAGTTGTTAACAGGGTTAACAGGGGTCTATAGTTGTCACACTGGAGCTGGTCACCTTTTTTATGTAACGGGCATATCACGCCTTGAGACCAGTCACAAGGCATGGTCTCATTATGCCAAACAAGAAGTAAAAGCTTATGCAGTGTCTGTAGTAGGGCATCGCCACCATTCTTGTAGAGCTCACTGCAAATTTAATCAATTCCTGGTGATTTATTATTTTTAAGCTTTTTAATGGCTTGGGCAATAGGGTGGGTCACTTGTATATGGGAAAAAAAATGTGTGCAATATTGTTTTGTAATACTTATAAAAGAGTGCTAAATGTAATGCTAATTTGACAGTGAAAAATTTATTTTAATTGAAAATTATCTTCTGCCTCCGGATTGACCTTGAAATATCAGAATTATGTGGAAAATCATTCATTTATCGTAAACGCGTAAAAAAATATGTGAAAGTTATCAACTTCTAATAGTGCTAGAATGGCACGGTGTTGTACCTAAAACTCACCTTTAAAAGTTTTTAATTGTTCGATGTTACCTTCTGCCTCTGGTTTGACATTAAAATTTCATGATATTAACAAAAACGGAGTAAATAATTAAAACCAAAATTTCAAAGAAAATGTGTGTATTAATACAAAAAAAGACAGATATTCAAAGAGATACTATAACTAAGTAGTAGCAAAATCCTTTTTGCTATCAAAATGCGGCATTACTCTGCGAGACTCCAACTTCGCCTTAATTAAGCCTTCTCGTTCCGATTTTGTACATAACGTAGTGGATGCTTCTGTTACAGTCTTCACAACTCTCTCTACTGCTTGAGTGTGGCAAGGTAGACGTAAAAACGACAATTCACTTTCCCCTGCTTTTGCAATGAAGGAATTAAGACTTTCATCAGATACTTTTCTTAGTAGTGGGGGTTCAGGTATTTCTTGTTGCCAGTCAATTAGATCATAATAACATTGTACATCAAAGTTTATAGTTGGAACTTCGAATAACCTGATTATGTTGTGTTTTACTTTACGAGCCTTCAAAATACGACGTGCAGCTAGTTCCCTAATATGCTTTTGATGATCAGTTAACATAACAATAATAAATTTTCCGGATGCGCGAAATAACTAGTTCTTTGTATCACAGGATCAATTATGGCTTTCAGTTCAGGTGAGAGGTATCTTGACATTGAAATTAAGGCCCGTAAGTGTCGTGCTCCATCTTTACATGTGGGATGAGTCTTAATACGAAACCAAGTTGGAGCATAAACTTTCACAATATAAGTGGCTAAAATAACTAGGTTTTCTGAAGGAACCTTTGTCGAAGCATATAGACGAAGAATGCGATTAGCACGAGTCAACCATCTTGCATGGGACATTTTTCCTGGTGATTTATTGGCCAAGTGTTCCGGAAATTCTCCAGTCATAATCGCAGACACAATTCTATGTAGATATAATTGATCAGTACTTAAATCTTTCACTGTTACTGAGGGTAAATTACCACTAATTTTTTGAAATTCAACAATAGGATTTTTTGCACAAGTTTCTAAAGCCTTCCTTATTGTACCTTAAAAAGTCTGTGGTCCCGCTGTAGTGCCGTTAATAAATTGAAACAAATGTCGAAGTGGCAACTCGTTCATATGCAACAAACAAATTATCCACTGTAGGGGTTTATTTAACCGCGTTTCAAGTAAACGTACAATGCCACCATTTTTTCCAGTGTTCACGTTTGTTCCATCACAACCAACAGCTATTAAATCGTCAAGAGACATTCCCTCCATTCGAAAATAATTAGCTAACGAATTTTCTATCGCTTTGGACGTACCAGAAGATGGAACAATATAACCCAAGAACTGGAAATCTGGTTCTTTTATAAGCGAAATATGCTCCTCTTGAATAACGTCTCGGTAGTTTTTGCCTCCTTGTTGTCTGATTACATACGTTTTATCTTTTCGTCCATAGAAGTATAGCGCATGTACTTGTGAAATTTTCTCCTGCGATATAAGATTTTCTCTAGTTTTCTTTCTTTCCCTTCGTAACTTGCTCTTATCAATCACTGGCACATTAGATTTAGTGTCATGCAAAACTGCTGAAGCAATGGCTGCCGCTGCCCTATCACACCCCATATCGGTCACAAGTTTTGGATAATGTAGAATAATAAATAGTTTTTGCAGGTTTTTTCTTAAATAATTGTAATGGAGTCGCAATATTTACAGAAGAGGGTTTAAAATCAGAACACACAGATTCATCTGAAGATGACGTTGAAACATCGAGTGTAGACTGGTAGGAAGTTCCGGGCTCATATATGCTTTTTTTCTTTTTAGGCAAGGCTTTTTCATTTGTCGCTTTTCTTTTCACAGTTTTTTGCATTTGTTTTGTAGCAACGATATCCAATTATCATATTTCGTGTAGTACGTTGATCGATTAAAAAGTTCAACTCTTTTAATGGTACTTTTGTGTCTCTAGAACAGGTACAATTATTGAGTTCCTTGCATTTACAACACGAAATATCAAATAGAACTTTGCTGTTGTGACGAAAATCTTCTAACTTTTTCGTTGGAACATTAGGATGTGATTTAAGTATGTTCTGGCACTTTAAGTGATACGTTTTTAACATTTGTGTTACTCTTGTATTTGAAACAATTGGAATATTTGTTTTTGCCATCTTTCTCGAATTTTTATTGTCACAATGTCTGCTGTTTCACAAAAAACTGGCTCTTTTTTAGTACCTTTTTTCGATTTCAGTTGATGTCTTGTCCAGTAGTAAAATTTCATCACGTCTTCATAAGTAGGAAGCATATTGTCTTTCATCTCACCGATTGCACCAAACAACGGACTTTCTAACGCTTTTCCAGTACGTTCCATTTCAGCGAAAACGAAAACAGATATACATAAAACAACGACTCCTCTGATAAGCAGCAGCTACACTAACTCACTGACTGCGTTGACGACCGAACACAAAGCAAATGCTGTCTAAATTTCAAGACGACGATGGAGGGAGGTTGAGAGAGGGAGAGTCTCGCGCTGATGCATTCATTTCAGTACAGTTGTGAACAAAACATCATTTTTGTTTGGTTTTGAGAATGCTCTCCAAGGTCTTAACTTTGCACAGATCTATACAAAGTGTAGTGGAGAAAAATTAAAAGCTGTATAAAACACCTTGAAAAAAATTTTCATAAGCTCTCATTTTAGCATTGTTTTTCTTGATTTTGTGAATACTGAATGTTATCCCGGAGGCAGACGATAGTATTCAATTATTACAAAATTTTATAGGAGTTATAAATCAACAGGTACCATCGTTTTATCACTATTAGAACTGACGGATAGTACAACATTTTTTTCTCTCACTTTTTTATTAGTACACTGTTTTTCCCAATTTTTTGAATATTGAACGTCGCTCCGGAGGCAGATAATGATATCCAATTGTTTCCAAATTTTATAGAAGATTATAAAACAACAGGTACCATCGTTTTATCACTATTAGAACTGACGGATAGTACAACATTTTTTCTCTCACTTTTTTTATTAGTACACTGTTTTTCCCAATTTTTTGAATATTGAACGTCGCTCCGGAGGCAGATAATGATATCCAATTGTTTCCAAATTTTATAGAAGATTATAAAACAACAGGTAACATCATTTTATCACTATTAGAACTTACAAATAAAAAAAATATTTTTTTGACCCACCCTATTGGGCAACGTTTTCGATGGTAGGTGGTCTTTCGTTTGGGTTGAAAGGATTCCAATTATTTCGATTTGCTAGGGTGTTATCTGCTTCTTCGATATGATGGCCATTAAATTTTGCATCGAAAAATTCAACCCATCTGTTTACGATTGAGGCCGTATCATTTAGAATGTTTCCTTCTACATCCTTACAGCTCCTTATTCTTGGCTTAAACTCTTTGCACATTTTGTTTAGATTTCTGTAGAACTTTCGAGTTTCATTTTGATTTCTTAGCCATTCTGTGCTTTCCAATTGCTTTTGCTCAAATTGTCTCTTTTTTTTCTTCTATGTAATCGTTTTTCTTCTCTTCTTAGGGTCCGGTATTCTTCCTTTGCTCTTCTTGTGCATCCAGCTTGATTTGTCTTTAGGTATGCCCTGTTTTTGTTATCTGTTGCTTCTTGGCACTCCTTGTCAAACCATTCGTTTTCTTTAACTGGTTTGGTTTTCCCCAATATTTTTGTTGCTTTTTCAGTTATTATGTTTTTACATTTTGTCCACAGTTCCTCTACATTTTCCCCACCTCCAGGCTCTCCATTTCCTCGTCCATTTGTCTCCTATACTCTCTCGCAACGGTTTCAATGCGCAGATTATCAACATTAATTCTGTCTTGTTTCGCGTGTTTATCTTTCTTTAGGTTTGATATTCTTCCTCTGATTTTTGCCATTACAAGAAAGTGGTCACTGTCAATGTTTGGGCCTCTGTAGCTTCTGACGTCTATGAGATCGGAAAAGTGCCTTGCATCTATCAGGATGTGATCTATCTGGTTAATGGTTTCGTTATCAGGGGATTTCCATGTTCCTTTGTGTATCATTTTATGGGGAAATCTTGTTCCTCCTACTATCATGTTTTTAGTACTTGCAAAGTTTATTAGTCTCAACCCGTTATCATTTGACTCTTCATGTAAGCTCTCACGTCCTATAGTTGGCTGGAAAATTTGCTCTTTGCCAATTTTTGCATTAAGGTCCCCAGCAATGATTTTCACGTCATGACGTGGACATCGATCATATTCTTTGTCTAAGGTGTCATAGAATTCATCTTTTTCATTATCCTCCTTTTCTTCCGTAGGTGCGTGTACACTAAGTAAGCTATAATTAAAGAATTTTACTTTAAGGCGTAGATAACATATTCTGTTGTTTATGGGTTTAAAGTTAAGGACTAATTGCTTTGCTTTTTTACTGACTAGAAAACCACTGCCAAACTCGTGTCGGGTGCTATGTCCGCTATAGTATATATTGTGGTCTCTTTTCTCGATAATTCCTGAACCAGTCCATCTCATCTCTTGAATCGCTACTACATCGGCTTTCATTTTATCAAGTTCTTGTGTTAGCAGTCTAAGAGCACCTGGGATATAAAGGGTTCGTACATTCCATGTGCATATCCGTAAATCGTTATTCCATTGTCGTTTGCTAGGTCGTCATGAATTAAACAGTCCGGTTTTTCCACTTTGTGCTTTCATAACAATGAGTTTTTTTAAGGGAAGAGGTCGTTAACCTTTTGCCCAACCCCCTAATCTTCGAAGGACCATATTCTTTGTCTAAGGTGTCATAGAATTCATCTTTTTCATTATCCTCCTTTTCTTCCGTAGGTGCGTGTACACTAAGTAAGCTATAATTAAAGAATTTTACTTTAAGGCGTAGATAATATATTCTGTTGTTTATGGGTTTAAAGTTAAGGACTAATTGCTTTGCTTTTTTACTGACTAGAAAACCACTGCCAAACTCGTGTCGGGTGCTATGTCCGCTATAGTATATATTGTGGTCTCTTTTCTCGATAATTCCTGAACCAGTCCATCTCATCTCTTGAATCGCTACTACATCGGCTTTCATTTTATCAAGTTCTTGTGTTAGCAGTCTAAGAGCACCTGGGATATAAAGGGTTCGTACATTCCATGTGCATATCCGTAAATCGTTATTCCATTGTCGTTTGCTAGGTCGTCATGAATTAAACAGTCCGGTTTTTCCACTTTGTGCTTTCATAACAATGAGTTTTTTTAAGGGAAGAGGTCGTTAATCTTTTGCCCAACCCCCTAATCTTCGAAGGACCATATCTCCCACTCTCGTTTGCCCTGACTCTGCTTTCCACTGTGGTTAGTTACCACAATCTTCCACAGAGTTGCTCAGGTTACTAGGGTTCACCGCGTGGAGGTCAGAGTTGGAATTGAGTAGGAGAGGCTAGTGACGCTAACAGGATGCAGCGTCATATTTTACGCATCACTGCCCCATTTGAACCCCGGGTTCAATGACTTGCTCGTACTTTTTATCAATGTCCATTTTGTTTGATATAAATATTTCATCGAATGCCAAAACGCACAACCGATCAAGACTATTGAAATCTGTTGATTTCTTCTTCATTAACGTTATAACGCTTTTTAGAATTCCGTCATCGACTTCAAAATTGCTAGCCCAATTTCTTAATGTTGACATAGCTGTAATGGATAATTATTGGCCCTTAAATATCCATAAGCTTTTGGGCTGACACTTCGCAGGGATATTGCTGAAGCAATGTCTTCTGTGGACCACTGAATCCTCGTACTTTGGTTTGGTTTTAACAAAATTCTAATTTGGCCCGGTGTGAACAGTTTCTTTAAGAGATTTGTATATTTTACGGAAGTGGTAGATTTTGTTTGTTCAATTTCTTTTGAAAGCTGTTTGTTTTGAGATTCAAGTAGCGTTAATTTCTCTTTAAGTTTAAACAATTCTGTACAACATATGCATGTGTGTTTAATTTCATCTGTTCTGGAAGTAAAATAAGTCTTTTATTTAAAAATCATGTAAATTTATTTAAAAATTATGTCAATATTAAAATTTTCGATTTACTTTACACTTACTGAGTGTTTGATATGGTTGACAGCTCGGACTCTTCAGTAATGGTCTGGATCTCTAATGGGTGTGAAGTACTGGCCACTGTATTTATGATACCTTCCAATTGTTCTCTACGGCTTCTTTTTACAATTCGTAATGTTCTTTTCTCAAATTTTCTCTTTTGAGAAGTATTAAATGTGTATATATATATATATATATGAAAATTACTGAGTTCTCGGGAAGAACCGCGTTGAGAATTTAAAACTCGACGTTTCGGCACCCATTTTGGAGCCATTATCAAGAGGGATACGGTTCGGTTCGAGTTCGGGGTCTCAATCTGCCTACTCCCCTCACTCGAGACGTACCAGTATCGTGTTCTATATTGCAAGAACTGTCTCTCGGCACTGAGGTCTCAATCTGCCTACTCCCCAGTGTCGAGTGACGACCGGTCTTACCCTGTGTGGCTGCTTTTATACTCGCTGTATGCGCGGGAACGGTATGCGTTGACGTGGTCTGAACTGACGTGGCCTGAGCGGTGTGGGCGGGAGGTCGCTGAAGAAGGGGTCGCCATGTTGCCGGCAATCGTTTCGCGTCATCGCGCGTGTTCAAGCTGTGAGGCCGTTTTTCGATTTCGATAGCTTCACGAATGATTCTCGCTTTTAATGAGCGGATGGGAGTGATGGTTTTTGCTTTTTCGAAATCTATTTTGTGGCCTGTCTGAATATGATGTTGGGCTAGGGCTGAAGTGGTATCGGAATGTTTGACTGATAGAGAATGTTCGTAAATACGGTTATGGATTCGTCGGTTTGTCTGTCCTACGTATGTACGTGGGCAACTGGAACAAGCTATCTCGTAGACACCATGGTCTTCATTGGGGATTTGGTCTTTTACGGATCTAACGAGATTGGACAATTTGGAGTGAGTGGTGAAGATGGTTTTGATATTAAGAGGGATAAGAGTTCTACTGATCTTGTCAGTGACACCTTTAATAAAAGGTAGAAAGATTTTGGGTTGATCCGGCGGCAAGGTTTCTTTTTTGGATGGAATGGGGTTTAGAAGTTTTTGAATGCTTCTATTGATTTGGGTTTTGTGGTAGCCGTTTTGTAGGAGTGTTTGTCTTATTGAATTGATTTCGGATGACCTGTGATTGTTGTCGCTAAGTCTTATGGAACGGGAAATAAGAGTGTTGATGACTGAATTAAGTTGAGCGGGGTGATGATGTGACTGGGCATTGAGATAGCGGTTTGTATGAGTTGGTTTCCGGTACACGGAATAGGAAAAACTGTGAGGTGGATTTTTCTGAATAAGAACATCAAGGAATGGCAAAGACGCTTCAGACTCAACTTCCATCGTGAATTGAATGCTGGAATGTATTCCATTCAGGTGGGAGAGGAAGAGATCTAATGTGTCTTTACCATGGGGCCAAATGACAAAGGTGTCATCAACGTACCGTAACCAGCAGGTGGGTTTGAGATTTGACGAAGACAAGGCTACTGTTTCGAAATGTTCCATGTATATATCTGCTATTACGGGAGAGAGGGGCGATCCCATTGGGGCACCTTTGATTTGACGATAGAAACAATTTTGGAACGTGAAATATGTATTAGACATGCAGTGTTTTATAAGAGATAATGTGTCTTGGGGAATTTGATGTTTAGAGTCCAAGATGGAAATGGTTTCATCGATGGGAATGTTGGTGAATAAAGAGACAATGTCAAAACTGACTAGTATGTCTGAGGGCGAAATAGAAAAGTTTTTCAGAAGATCAATGAAATGAAAAGAGTTTTTGACAAAGGACGAGGCGTTTTCGGCTAATGGTTGTAAGGATGAAGCGAGATGTTTTGCCAATTTCTGAGTGGGACAGTTGTATGCACTGACGATGGGTCTTAGGGGAACATTGGGCTTATGGATTTTTGGAAGGCCGTATATCTTTGGAATTCGGGATGATTTTTCTCTGGGTATAAGAGATTTTTTGAGGTCTGGAGATAAAGTAGACTTATTTATAATGGATTTGGTCGTTTTTTCTAGATATGTGGTTGGATCATTTGGGACTTGTTTGTATTCTGTGGAATTCAGAAGTTCGGACATTTTGTCGAAATAGTTAGAAGAGTTGAGAATGACGGTGGCATTACCTTTGTCGGCTGGAAGGATGACGATGTCAGGGTTGTTGTAAAGTTCTTTGAGGGCACGTCTTTCTGAAAGACTGATATTTGAAGGTGGGGGTTTGGAAGTACGGAGAATTCTGGCGACATCTTGTCTGGCAACTTCGGCTTGGTCGGAAGGAAGATGGGAAATAGCTTCTTCAGTTTGACAAATAATTTTCTCAGTTGGAATGGAAAGAGGAGTGACAGAGAAATTGAAGCCTTTTGACAGAGCTTTGGTAGCTGAATCGGATATGTGAATATCTGAGAAATTATGGACAACAGTAGAAGGTTGTTGATTTGAAACGGGCGGTGGATTTTGCTGAGAGATAAGTTGGTCCAGTTTGCGTTTCTGGGTTTGGGTTTTGTTGTCAGAAATGTGTTGGGCTTTTTGGTGAGAAAGACGATCGAAAGTGTCCCATAATAATGGATGGATATTGAAAGAGTGGATGTCATTGTAGGTTTTAAGAAGTTGGGAATTTGTTGTATCTAAGTTGCGTCGGGTGGAATGAATTGAATTTCTAAGAAGCGAAAAACCAGTGGCTCTAAGAATTTTGGAAATTGATGAAGATTTGGTGTGATGTTTAACTTGTAAAGATTTTGGAATGACTTGATGGTCACGACATGATTTAAGAAAAGCAAGATCACAGAGAAGACGGTATTTGCGTGTTAGAAGATTAGAAAAAGATTTGGTAAGAATGAAAAATTCCTCCCCGTAGAGGCGAATAAAATGTTCGGATAAGTTTCCGCGGTCAGATGAATGAAAATTACTGAGTTCTCGGGAAGAACCGCGTTGAGAATTTAAAACTCGACGTTTCGGCACCCATTTTGGAGCCATTATCAAGAGGGATACGGTTCGGTTCGAGTTCGGGGTCTCAATCTGCCTACTCCCCTCACTCGAGACGTACCAGTATCGTGTTCTATATTGCAAGAACTGTCTCTCGGCACTGAGGTCTCAATCTGCCTACTCCCCAGTGTCCTATCCCTCTTGATAATGGCTCCAAAATGGGTGCCGAAACGTCGAGTTTTAAATTCTCAACGCGGTTCTTCCCGAGAACTCAGTAATTTTCATTCATCTGACCGCGGAAACTTATCCGAACATTTTATTCGCCTCTACGGGGAGGAATTTTTCATTCTTACCAAATCTTTTTCTAATCTTCTAACACGCAAATACCGTCTTCTCTGTGATCTTGCTTTTCTTAAATCATGTCGTGACCATCAAGTCATTCCAAAATCTTTACAAGTTAAACATCACACCAAATCTTCATCAATTTCCAAAATTCTTAGAGCCACTGGTTTTTCGCTTCTTAGAAATTCAATTCATTCCACCCGACGCAACTTAGATACAACAAATTCCCAACTTCTTAAAACCTACAATGACATCCACTCTTTCAATATCCATCCATTATTATGGGACACTTTCGATCGTCTTTCTCACCAAAAAGCCCAACACATTTCTGACAACAAAACCCAAACCCAGAAACGCAAACTGGACCAACTTATCTCTCAGCAAAATCCACCGCCCGTTTCAAATCAACAACCTTCTACTGTTGTCCATAATTTCTCAGATATTCACATATCCGATTCAGCTACCAAAGCTCTGTCAAAAGGCTTCAATTTCTCTGTCACTCCTCTTTCCATTCCAACTGAGAAAATTATTTGTCAAACTGAAGAAGCTATTTCCCATCTTCCTTCCGACCAAGCCGAAGTTGCCAGACAAGATGTCGCCAGAATTCTCCGTACTTCCAAACCCCCACCTTCAAATATCAGTCTTTCAGAAAGACGTGCCCTCAAAGAACTTTACAACAACCCTGACATCGTCATCCTTCCAGCCGACAAAGGTAATGCCACCGTCATTCTCAACTCTTCTAACTATTTCGACAAAATGTCCGAACTTCTGAATTCCACAGAATACAAACAAGTCCCAAATGATCCAACCACATATCTAGAAAAAACGACCAAATCCATTATAAATAAGTCTACTTTATCTCCAGACCTCAAAAAATCTCTTATACCCAGAGAAAAATCATCCCGAATTCCAAAGATATACGGCCTTCCAAAAATCCATAAGCCCAATGTTCCCCTAAGACCCATCGTCAGTGCATACAACTGTCCCACTCAGAAATTGGCAAAACATCTCGCTTCATCCTTACAACCATTAGCCGAAAACGCCTCGTCCTTTGTCAAAAACTCTTTTCATTTCATTGATCTTCTGAAAAACTTTTCTATTTCGCCCTCAGACATACTAGTCAGTTTTGACATTGTCTCTTTATTCACCAACATTCCCATCGATGAAACCATTTCCATCTTGGACTCTAAACATCAAATTCCCCAAGACACATTATCTCTTATAAAACACTGCATGTCTAATACATATTTCACGTTCCAAAATTGTTTCTATCGTCAAATCAAAGGTGCCCCAATGGGATCGCCCCTCTCTCCCGTAATAGCAGATATATACATGGAACATTTCGAAACAGTAGCCTTGTCTTCGTCAAATCTCAAACCCACCTGCTGGTTACGGTACGTTGATGACACCTTTGTCATTTGGCCCCATGGTAAAGACACATTAGATCTCTTCCTCTCCCACCTGAATGGAATACATTCCAGCATTCAATTCACGATGGAAGTTGAGTCTGAAGCGTCTTTGCCATTCCTTGATGTTCTTATTCAGAAAAATCCACCTCACAGTTTTTCCTATTCCGTGTACCGGAAACCAACTCATACAAACCGCTATCTCAATGCCCAGTCACATCATCACCCCGCTCAACTTAATTCAGTCATCAACACTCTTATTTCCCGTTCCATAAGACTTAGCGACAACAATCACAGGTCATCCGAAATCAATTCAATAAGACAAACACTCCTACAAAACGGCTACCACAAAACCCAAATCAATAGAAGCATTCAAAAACTTCTAAACCCCATTCCATCCAAAAAAGAAACCTTGCCGCCGGATCAACCCAAAATCTTTCTACCTTTTATTAAAGGTGTCACTGACAAGATCAGTAGAACTCTTATCCCTCTTAATATCAAAACCATCTTCACCACTCACTCCAAATTGTCCAATCTCGTTAGATCCGTAAAAGACCAAATCCCCAATGAAGACCATGGTGTCTACGAGATAGCTTGTTCCAGTTGCCCACGTACATACGTAGGACAGACAAACCGACGAATCCATAACCGTATTTACGAACATTCTCTATCAGTCAAACATTCCGATACCACTTCAGCCCTAGCCCAACATCATATTCAGACAGGCCACAAAATAGATTTCGAAAAAGCAAAAACCATCGCTCCCATCCGCTCATTAAAAGCGAGAATCATTCGTGAAGCTATCGAAATCGAAAAACGGCCTCACAGCTTGAACACGCGCGATGACGCGAAACGATTGCCGGCAACATGGCGACCCCTTCTTCAGCGACCTCCCGCCCACACCGCTCAGGCCACGTCAGTTCAGACCACGTCAACGCATACCGTTCCCGCGCATACAGCGAGTATAAAAGCAGCCACACAGGGTAAGACCGGTCGTCACTCGACACTGGGGAGTAGGCAGATTGAGACCTCAGTGCCGAGAGACAGTTCTTGCAATATAGAACACGATACTGGTACGTCTCGAGTGAGGGGAGTAGGCAGATTGAGACCCCGAACTCGAACCGAACCGTATCCCTCTTGATAATGGCTCCAAAATGGGTGCCGAAACGTCGAGTTTTAAATTCTCAACGCGGTTCTTCCCGAGAACTCAGTAATTTTCATTCATCTGACCGCGGAAACTTATCCGAACATTTTATTCGCCTCTACGGGGAGGAATTTTTCATTCTTACCAAATCTTTTTCTAATCTTCTAACACGCAAATACCGTCTTCTCTGTGATCTTGCTTTTCTTAAATCATGTCGTGACCATCAAGTCATTCCAAAATCTTTACAAGTTAAACATCACACCAAATCTTCATCAATTTCCAAAATTCTTAGAGCCACTGGTTTTTCGCTTCTTAGAAATTCAATTCATTCCACCCGACGCAACTTAGATACAACAAATTCCCAACTTCTTAAAACCTACAATGACATCCACTCTTTCAATATCCATCCATTATTATGGGACACTTTCGATCGTCTTTCTCACCAAAAAGCCCAACACATTTCTGACAACAAAACCCAAACCCAGAAACGCAAACTGGACCAACTTATCTCTCAGCAAAATCCACCGCCCGTTTCAAATCAACAACCTTCTACTGTTGTCCATAATTTCTCAGATATTCACATATCCGATTCAGCTACCAAAGCTCTGTCAAAAGGCTTCAATTTCTCTGTCACTCCTCTTTCCATTCCAACTGAGAAAATTATTTGTCAAACTGAAGAAGCTATTTCCCATCTTCCTTCCGACCAAGCCGAAGTTGCCAGACAAGATGTCGCCAGAATTCTCCGTACTTCCAAACCCCCACCTTCAAATATCAGTCTTTCAGAAAGACGTGCCCTCAAAGAACTTTACAACAACCCTGACATCGTCATCCTTCCAGCCGACAAAGGTAATGCCACCGTCATTCTCAACTCTTCTAACTATTTCGACAAAATGTCCGAACTTCTGAATTCCACAGAATACAAACAAGTCCCAAATGATCCAACCACATATCTAGAAAAAACGACCAAATCCATTATAAATAAGTCTACTTTATCTCCAGACCTCAAAAAATCTCTTATACCCAGAGAAAAATCATCCCGAATTCCAAAGATATACGGCCTTCCAAAAATCCATAAGCCCAATGTTCCCCTAAGACCCATCGTCAGTGCATACAACTGTCCCACTCAGAAATTGGCAAAACATCTCGCTTCATCCTTACAACCATTAGCCGAAAACGCCTCGTCCTTTGTCAAAAACTCTTTTCATTTCATTGATCTTCTGAAAAACTTTTCTATTTCGCCCTCAGACATACTAGTCAGTTTTGACATTGTCTCTTTATTCACCAACATTCCCATCGATGAAACCATTTCCATCTTGGACTCTAAACATCAAATTCCCCAAGACACATTATCTCTTATAAAACACTGCATGTCTAATACATATTTCACGTTCCAAAATTGTTTCTATCGTCAAATCAAAGGTGCCCCAATGGGATCGCCCCTCTCTCCCGTAATAGCAGATATATACATGGAACATTTCGAAACAGTAGCCTTGTCTTCGTCAAATCTCAAACCCACCTGCTGGTTACGGTACGTTGATGACACCTTTGTCATTTGGCCCCATGGTAAAGACACATTAGATCTCTTCCTCTCCCACCTGAATGGAATACATTCCAGCATTCAATTCACGATGGAAGTTGAGTCTGAAGCGTCTTTGCCATTCCTTGATGTTCTTATTCAGAAAAATCCACCTCACAGTTTTTCCTATTCCGTGTACCGGAAACCAACTCATACAAACCGCTATCTCAATGCCCAGTCACATCATCACCCCGCTCAACTTAATTCAGTCATCAACACTCTTATTTCCCGTTCCATAAGACTTAGCGACAACAATCACAGGTCATCCGAAATCAATTCAATAAGACAAACACTCCTACAAAACGGCTACCACAAAACCCAAATCAATAGAAGCATTCAAAAACTTCTAAACCCCATTCCATCCAAAAAAGAAACCTTGCCGCCGGATCAACCCAAAATCTTTCTACCTTTTATTAAAGGTGTCACTGACAAGATCAGTAGAACTCTTATCCCTCTTAATATCAAAACCATCTTCACCACTCACTCCAAATTGTCCAATCTCGTTAGATCCGTAAAAGACCAAATCCCCAATGAAGACCATGGTGTCTACGAGATAGCTTGTTCCAGTTGCCCACGTACATACGTAGGACAGACAAACCGACGAATCCATAACCGTATTTACGAACATTCTCTATCAGTCAAACATTCCGATACCACTTCAGCCCTAGCCCAACATCATATTCAGACAGGCCACAAAATAGATTTCGAAAAAGCAAAAACCATCGCTCCCATCCGCTCATTAAAAGCGAGAATCATTCGTGAAGCTATCGAAATCGAAAAACGGCCTCACAGCTTGAACACGCGCGATGACGCGAAACGATTGCCGGCAACATGGCGACCCCTTCTTCAGCGACCTCCCGCCCACACCGCTCAGGCCACGTCAGTTCAGACCACGTCAACGCATACCGTTCCCGCGCATACAGCGAGTATAAAAGCAGCCACACAGGGTAAGACCGGTCGTCACTCGACACTGGGGAGTAGGCAGATTGAGACCTCAGTGCCGAGAGACAGTTCTTGCAATATAGAACACGATACTGGTACGTCTCGAGTGAGGGGAGTAGGCAGATTGAGACCCCGAACTCGAACCGAACCGTATCCCTCTTGATAATGGCTCCAAAATGGGTGCCGAAACGTCGAGTTTTAAATTCTCAACGCGGTTCTTCCCGAGAACTCAGTAATTTTCATTCATCTGACCGCGGAAACTTATCCGAACATATATATATATATATATATATATATATATATATATATATATATATATATATATATATATATATTATATTAAATTATAGAACTGCCAGGTAAATTTAATGTTTATATAGCATCAGATTTTAAGAGACGAGCATTCTTTGGACAATAATTGAGAAGCCATTGCCTCATGGTTATTTCAAAACACGTATTTTCAAAGTGTATTGAGCAAATCGTTGCTGCAAAAAATTTAAAGTACTGAATAAAGGTATAAAATCGATTTTTAAAAATAATAGAGAATTTAAAAAAATTAAATGTGGCAGTCGAGGAACTGCCGACAGAAGCTATGCTGGAACTGAATATAAAAATGAGGATATATTGTATTGAGGGCTGAAAATAAAAATAACATGTCTAAAAATAAATAAAATGGAATGAAATTATCATTTGACAATAAATAATACAAAAAGATGAAGAGGAAGGAAAATAAAAAAAAAAACAAAAGAATAAGATAAAATGAAGAAGAAGAAACAGTTTATTGTTTGATCAGCACAGCTCAATGCACCTCTAAAGTAACAGAAGAAGAAGAAGTTAAAAATATCAAAGTAAACAGAAGAAACAGATGATGAAGAAAATAAGTTGATAAAGTAAATTAAACATTTGAATAAAGTTCCGGAAGAATCATAGCTTCAAAAATATATGTTTCATTTTGCATAAAAAGATATAGGTACTTATTTGTTTTTGAGGAGTCTTTCAAAAATCATTTTTTAAGGAAAACTTACCATTTCTTAAATTTATTTTATCTTCTCTCCGGCATGCTATTATCCACTACTTTCTCAGCTCATCTGTCTTGGGGAAACGAAAGTATTTTATATCTGTGCATTTTGTACACTGATTATAATTTGTACATTTAGCTACGGCACAACTAGGCATTGTAAATTATTTCTACCACAACACTATCACAATAGCACAATTAAATATATTACAAATGTAATATTTACTTTATAATAATACTAGAAAGTCGTAATCGAAGATCTAAACAACACATTTACTAATGCATTTAAATGGCAAATCTCGCAGAGTTCCTCGCACGTGACGTCATGTGCGCGTCGAACCGAATTACGGTTCTATATTTAGCATACCGTTGTGTGTGTCTCTTGATATTACGTGTAATTTAGCATCGACAGTGTGGACGTCACACGAACGTCCATACGAATCGTCTAACGAATCTTGGTTTCCACAGTTGCTACGAACATGCCGAATAGGGAGGTCGTGATAGCAGGTGCTGCTTTTATTTGTATGTATTTATTAACTGAAGACCGGAAGAAACGTTCGGTGCGTCGATGGTGGAAAACTGAGTTGTATCAGAAAAGATCTACTTTACTTTTGTAACTAAAATCTCAGCAAATAAGTGGCCAATATAAAAACTTTACCCGGATGTCGCCTACTGATTTTGAATATTTATTAACAAAGATTGTATCTAAAATATCAAGACAAGATACTGCCTTGAGATCTGCAATTTCACCGCAAGATAGACTGGCACTAACATTAAGATTTTTGGCAACAGGAGATTCATATACTTCAATACACTTTCAGAATTTCAAAACAGCCAATCTCTTGCATTGTACCAGAAGTTTGTGAAGCGATTATAGAAGCATTGAAAGAAAACATAAAGGTGAGTTTTATATATTTTTATTGATTTATTGAAAAAAAAAGGTATCATTTTAATAATTTATCAGTCCATTTACAAAATCTGCATCTTCAAATGAAGCTTGGGATGATTCTGAGGGAACAGGTAAAGTATATGGAATAGCAGTGAAACTTATCGAATTCTGACCTGTTCTATACCCTGAAGTGTATGGTTCTGAGTGATTTGTTGAGGTATATTGTTCAGCATTCTGGTATCTTGATGAAGGAATCCCTCTGTAACCGTATTGAGATGTCGAAGGATAATGAAGTTGGGAAAAATTAGTACATCCTTCGTCGGCCTTGAATATAATATCCATTATTGCACGCTGCACAGCATTTTTGGTAGTCTTATTATACTGTTGCATCTTGCTGCATTAAAATTAGAAAAAAAGAGGGTTTCGTTTTCAAAATTGTTTGGGTTTTTTTCTGGTTCGGGAGTAAGCTTCGAAGCAACATTCTTAAGTACGCTAAGAGCTTCTGAAAGCATAACCATTTTTTTATTTTCTTCTGATTTATTTTTTTTGGAGGCGGACACTTTGGTGATACAAATTCTGCACTTCTGCAGTCATCATTTTCTGCAATTGTAGATGCTCCTTGTTGCAGTTCATCTGTAACCTGTAATAAAAAAAAAATATTGTTTCAGCTGCCAAAAACAGAGTCAGAATGGATCCAAATTTTAAACAAATTTGATGAATTGTGGAATTTTCTCCATTGTTCCGGTGCCATTGACGGTAAACATGTAATTCTTGAGGCTCCGATACATAGTGGCACAGAATATCGTAACTACAAATCGAATTTTAGTATAGTGATGTTTGCTTTAGTAGACGCGGAATATAATTATACATTTCTTGATGTCGGATGTCAAGGTAGAATTTCAGATGGTGGAGTTTTTAAGGAAACTGAATTATATAAAAAAAAAATAGAAAATAATTTAATAAGGTTTCCGGCATCTAAAGCACTTCAAGGTAGAAATAATCCAGTACCATACGTATTTGTAGGAGAGTCTGCCTTTCCATTACAAAACAATATAATGAAACCTTATTCAGGAGATCACCCCAAGGAATCGCCGCAAAGAATTTTTAATTACAGGCTAAGAGAGCGCGCAGGATTGTAGAAAACGTATTTGGTATTACAGCATATGTGTTCGGAGTTTTACGAAAACCTATGCTTCTTAAGTCCGAAACCGCGCAGACTATAGTCATGGCAATTGCACACTTGCATAATTTTTTGAGAAACACAGATACGTCGAAAACTTTGTATATAGTGCCTGGATCACTTGACAGCGAACAAAATGGCAGACTCTTGGAAGGTACTTGGCGAAGAGATGTTGATATGACATATTTAATTCCACTGACTAATGTACCGAGACGGCCTTAAATGCAAAACACATTAGAGATGAGTTTATTGACTATTTTCTGAACGAGGGAAAAGTTTCTTGGCAGAATACGTATTGTTAAGATCTTATCAAGCCGAAACATAGACCAGAGAACTAAGGATCTTCCCGTGACATTCGTTGATACAGGTATCTAACAACTGCTTTTGATAAATTTGGTGATAACAGTACTTAATAAACAAAATATGCAAAAGTTTAAACGTACTTTATTACTTATAAACAATGTAAATTATATAAAAAAATGACACAATTTTACGGAAAAGCATAGAAAATCCTTTAAAATGAGGGTTTGTAAAGATATTTTTGATAATTTATTGCAAAAATTGTTTCAACAGTTTATTTTAAGAAAATTATTAATAACTTTTCTAAAAATGCACAAAAAACTTTAATTTTGCTTTAGAATAAGGATAATATCATATCAAAGTTTTACTTAATAGTTATTGTAAAATTGAAATTGTTTATCCCAGGAAGCTTTTATTTTCAAAGTTATTATGCGTAAACTATCCTACGACCCTTAAAACCCAAGTTAGCCTTTTTTTTTCAAAAATTTACTGGGGCTTTGTTTATAAACAATAAGTAATTAAAAAAACCATTTGAAAGAATAAAATTAAATTTTGCAATAACTGTTAAATGAAACTTGTTGAAATTTTTATAGCTGAATACATGGTAATATTGTCTCTATTATCACGCAAAATTTAAAGCTTTTTGTGCATTTTTTGAAAAGTTATTAGGAATTTTCAAAAAATCGACTTTTGAAACTATTTTTGCAATAGTTAAGCAACAAATTAGCAAAAATAACATAACAAACCCTCATTTTAAAGGATTTTCTATGCTTTTTCAGTAAAATTGTGTCACTTTTCCATATAATTTAGCGGTATTCACCTTTAGCATTTAAAATCAAATAGGGATCTTAAGTTGTTTATATACTACATTATTTGAAACGGTACATACTATAATAAGAAATAATGGATAGATACATATTAATTTTTATTGTTTTTTTCTTCTAATAATGGAGGCATTTACCGCAGAAGATGACGAGCAACTTATTCATGTGGTTAGCAATTATCCTGAATTGTACAATCCGAAAAATGAATCATATAAGTTGATGGTAAAGAAAGACGTTAAATGGAGACGTTAAATAAGAAGTATTGTGGAAATAATGAATAAAGATGGTAAGTTTTGTGATACAATTTAATGAATTGTCATTCAGTACATAAAAAGCTAGGTATGTATTAATAAACTAAATTTGTTTATTTTGCCACTTGAGAGAGCCTTCGTTAGCAAAATAAGCTGTAAAACGGCTCCGCACCTGAAAACTTTCAGTACAAGCAAAGCCTCCTGTGCCTCTTAAAGGAATCATATTCTGAGTAGGAGTGTGAAAAGACATATCTTCTAACTTATGGTGTTTCATATTTCCGTTGCGGATATATTCATCGCGTAACATATTATGTAAACAACAAGAAGCAAAAACAATTAGATCCACTGTTGATGGTTTTACGTTAATCGGGATAAAAAAAATACGAAACACATGACAAAGCAAACCAAATGCATTTTCGGTAACCCGTCTAGCACGGCAAAGTCTATAATTAAAAACTACTTTATTATGATCGTCTAATGCTTGTTTTTTCGGATAGGGTTTCATAACATTTGTATGAAGTTTAAAAGCATCATCACCTAGAAAAACGTGAGGGAGCATAATATTTTTCGAATATGGAAGTACGGATGGTGCAGGAAAATTAAAATTGTCTTCATAAATTGCTTTGCCAAGTTCAGATTTCCCAAAAATGCCAGCGTCTCCTTCTTTCCCGTAGGATCCAATATCCACAACCATAAACTGATAATTAGCATCCACAATGGCCAACAGCACAATGGAAACAGACTGTTTATAATTAAAAAAAAGGGATCCGCTTTTATCTGGACACATTATGCGCACATGTTTGCCATCAATGGCGCTTACAGCGTTGGGAAAATGCCAAATAGCCCAAAATTCTTCAGCCTTTTGCTTCAAATTCAGTTCTGGTAGAGGAGGAAGGAAAATTGGTTTCACCTTGTCACATATACTTTTCAATACTATTGGCACAAATAGGCTAATGTAGTTGTGACTTATTCGGAACGCGAACGCCAAAGATCTATATGACTCTCCAATGGCAAGGAACCTGTAACAAATAAATTTTTCTATAAATTGATTAATAAAGGTCAAGGTTGAACGATTTAAATTAAATTATTTTTTGATTTTTTCACAAAATTTGTTATTTGGAAATCTCTAAATAAATGTATTTTTAGTTGGATCATGCAAAAGACGATGGAAAAATCTACGTGACAATTATTACAAACAAAAAAAGAAAGAGATTCAAACAACGGGAAGTGCTAGCTTAGGAAATAGAAGAAGAAATCCTTTATTAGAGCAGTTAAGTTTTTTAGAGGCTGTGGAACATGAACGACGGTAAGTGAAATGTTTTTGATTAATATCTAATGTCTAATATGTATTATTATAGTGTTCTGAGCAGCAATACAAATGCAAAAGTTGATAAGACTCAGGAGATTTTTAGTGGCAACTCTAATGATGAAGCTACACACGAGACAAAATTGATTCCGAGTCTAGAGAAAATGTTACAGAAATTTGTACTTCCAAGTCAAAGTTCGTGGACTACGGTACCGAACGTCAAGCTTCAAAAAGGAAGAAAGATATTAGCTCGGATATCCTCAAACAAATTCAAAAAAGTAGTGAAGAGAGAGACAATTTAATTAAACAGATTAGAGCGTCTTCTCCTATGCAACCTGTAGCTCCTGAAGATGAAGTCGATTTACTTTTCAAGAGTTTTGCAAAGACTGTAAAAACCTTTCCACCACTTTTAAAAGCCAAAACAAAGAGTAAGATTTTCCAGATAATTTCGGATGCAGAACTACAGTTACTGCGTTCCCAGAATGCTTTCTCTGGATTATCAACTCACTCGTATGATATTAGCATCACTAGCACACCGCAGCCTTCTCCATCTACCTGGGATAAACAGGATGTCACGATTAAATTGTCAAGGGTAGCGTATTACACTTTTGTTTTACCTTAATTTAAAAAATATATATATATTTACTTGAATTAACAAAGCAGGTAGGCAACCGTGAAAATTTTTGTTACCTTATTTAGTAGAGTAACTAATTAATTTTGTATAACTATTTCTCCTTGTGTTTCATTTAAAAATTACAATTTCGGTTTACAACACCTTCAATATCAGTAAATACATACTCGAGGTGGAATACATGTAACTACTTACCTCAGTGTTACTGCCAATGTCTCAGATGGCGTTATAGGATATTTTACACGATTGCAAGCATTAATTGCAATATCACTTTTTATTAAATTTAATAAAAAATTAAATTGGTGTCGTGAAATTCGGAAGAACTCCATGAATTTTGTTTCACAGTCGTTAAGATGTCTTTTTATCAAAATTGATTGATATCCTTCTGCTTGTCTGGATTTAAAAATATTTGATTCTTTTGCCCTGCACTTTCCACTTTGCAGCGTCAGCTTTCAGCCTGGTAATGCAATAACATTAAAAGTAGAGATTTTTTACTAATATTCATCGTTCTAAAGTCTTCGCCAACGACTGAAAAGTAGTCGGCGCGGCGTATTGGAGAACACTCTTAGTCGTGGCGACTCGGTAGCGGCTACCCATTCGCGGCTACCAGCGACTGGCGAATTTGTAGGAGAACGTGCCTTTACATTACACTATAGATTACATTACACGTTACACTTGTCTGGGCCCGGCTTTAAATGAAAAGCTTGCGACCCTTACTTTAAATGTTCATTGTAAATTAAATATTGCGATTTGAGGGTTGATATTTGGTATGCGTTGTTTCTGTATGTAGACAAATATAATAAATAAATTAAAAAAAATTGTCAAGTTCCCTATTATGTATTTATTTTTCTACTATAAATACAGGGTTATATTATGTTGATAATTATTATGTGTTTTTGTAAATGTTGACAATATTTATTTTACAAAGAAGGCGAAGAAGGAGAGATGAAAATAGAAGGCTTATTTTGTATCGGCAATATATTAGAACGGAAAGCGAACCATTAAATTTACCGGAATTCAAATTTGTAGAATTATTCAGACTCAAAACATTGTAAGAAATTTAATAGAACAATTACCGCCGTACATATAGGCGCCTAGGTCAAGAAGAGGCGTTAATATAGAGAGAAAAGTTTTACTCTCATTAAGATTCTATGCAACTGGCTCTTACCAAAGAGGTGTGGGTGAGGAATTGAATTTTGGACTTAGTAAATCCAAAGTTCATTTCATAATCCATGAAGTGACAATTGGAGCAAAATGTTGTTCCCCAATATATTAAATTTCCAAATAATCCTGCTATGAGAAACCAAATGAAAATGGATTTCATGAATAAATTTGGGTTCCCTGGTACCATAGGCGCAATTGATGGCACACACATAGCCATATTAAAGCCTCGTCAGGTTGAGCAAAATTTTATAAACAGGAAAGGTACTTTCATAAATTATAATTATATAAACGTATATACTTTCATGCATACTTTTTATTTTATAGGATTCCACTCCATTAATTCACAGATTATTTGTGACAGTAGTCTTAAAATATTAAATAAATTTGCAAATTTTGGAGGCTCCAGTCATGATTCATATTTGGAGATCTGAAGTTAAAGATTATTTGGAGAGAATCCATGCAAATAGAGAGTCTGGGTGGCTCATAGGAGATTCAGGGTATCCTCTGAGCCCAATATTAATCACTCCTTTCAGGGATGTTGTAGATGGGACAATCCCAAGCACATTTTAATCAAGCCACATGCGTGCCAGGATTTGTGTTGAGCGGTGTATTGGGCTGTTGAAAGTCCGATTTCATTGTCTGTTGAAAGAGAGAAGCTCAAGATACGAACCACAGTTTGTATGTAGGCTGATAAAAGTTTGTGCTACATTGCACAATATGTGCATAGAAAATAATATTGATGAACCCAATGTAGCAGCAGACAATATAATTGATGCCAATGATGGTGCAAATATTATTCCAGTACCTCCACCTGTTAGAGATAGGATTTTAGTTAGAAATGGCATTGTAAATAGATATTTTATTAATTAAATTATTTTACTAAAAAATTTACTACACTTAACAGTACCTTGTGTTTTATTAAATCCACTGTGTACTCCAAATTTTCACATCCTGATAATATATTAGGCTATGATATTTATAAATGAAGTTCAAAAACTTAAAAAATATATATATTTAAATAGTCAACATGTGAGTTACTGTTGTTACAAAGTACCACATAGTCATTAATAAAATTGCTATATTATAACTACAAATAGTAAACCAAAGTTGTAACACTGCCGTGCTACAATGATATATGCAAGGCCAGAATCGCTCGTTGTCGAAGAGTGTTGGGCGGGGTTTTCTTAAACATATAGAAACTATATCGTATTTTTAATCCAAGCACATTTAGATAATATGAAATTATAATTTATTATTGGACGCCACCCCTGGTTTATCCTCGAAGGGGAAGAGCAAAAAAAAGTTAAGATTTATTGAAAGTTTACAACAAAACTATTCTTTATTATTTCTTAGTAATGAACAAAAAGAAAACATTAATAGTTACGTCATCCCAAAGGGATACCAAAATATTATTTTATGTTTACATTACCATAAACAAAAAAGCTTTGTATCGTATTAAATTAAGAATTAGTTATAAAGTAAATGAATATATATGTATATTAACCCCAAATTTCGAAATTTGTTTACATTGAAAATAATATAGTTATTTATCAACTATAAATAAAAGAGAAAATAAACCTTTAAGAAAATTAGATCACTCACTATATTTTCATTTTTTGAGTTCATAATAATTTCCGTTTTCTTGAAAGTAGATATAATAAAAATTGGTACAACCTTAATCTGCTCTGTTTCTTTCTTATTTAATCAGTCACCAAATAAACCATTGATTCGGCTACATTCGATATCAATCCACCACCATCCTAGATAAGAAGGGTTAGGTATTCCATAAAAAGATACGGCTACTGGGCCATGATCTGGAATAACTCCATACCAATACTATCTTGCGACAAGTATTAGAAATAAGTCAGCATTATAGCCTCTCCAATAAGGGTCTAAAAAAATAAATATATATCTGAAATATGAACAAGAAAAGGATTGCTTAGCTCACCTCTAAAATGAGACCCACTTTGGAAATACGTCTTAACGGTTGGACGTTCTTAACAGGAAAGAGGGGGACGCTATTCTTGCGCTCTCTAAAATTGAGCGTGTGTGACAAGTTGATGAATAGGCTCATCTACCGGATATATTTGGGAATTACAGAAGAATCCTTGAGTCGGCTACAGGTAGGTACTTGACAGATAGATGGGGTAAGTAGTTTTATTAAAAAAAAAGAATCGAAATTTATAATGATTTTCTTTTAAATCTTTTGAAACGGTTACAAAGTATATACTAATATTAGCCTTAAATAATTTTTTTAATGATTAAATAAAAATTGAAACAAATATATTTTCTTTATTACTATGGTAAAGTACAGTTTTTATATTTATCAGAAATAAAATTAATGCCAAAACTGAAGATATCCTGGGTGAATACCAAGTTGGGTTTAGAACAAACAGATCTGTAATAGACCAAATTTTTACAATTAAACATCCTGACTAGTTCATTTGTTGAATTAATCTGTCACTAAACATATTATTTATTGATTTTCGATAAGCATATGACACAATAGACACGCATAAATTGATTGGCACATTAAAATATATTGACTTCGCTTAAAATAATAAATGATTAGATAATAAGAAGACCAGAATTGACTGGACCAACTGGAAGTAAATGAGGAGAAGACAAAGCACATAAACTGGTTCAAGTTTCCTAACGTAGAGCAAGTAGTGTAGGGACCACACTGAAGAGCAATACTCGAGGTGAGACCTGACTAAGGAGAAGTAAAGAACTCTAATATTGGATAAGTTTGTAAAGTCATTATTTTTACGAAACCTAACATTTTCATAGAGGTTTGAATAACATTGATATGAGTATTGAAACAAAGATAATTACCTAGTGTAATTCCCAAGTCCTTAATTTTATTTACAGTATTGAGCAATTGGCCATCAATGTAATAGTTTGATAATATAGGGTGGTGAGTACAGTTAAAGTTAATTACGTAACATTTGCTGGAATTAAGATCCATATCGTTAAGTGAACACCATACAGAGAGGTCATTTCTAATTGCAATACGGCAGCATCACGATTTTTTATAATTTTAAAGCACTTTAAATCATCAGCAAATTGTAAGGCAGCACAATCGTGAAAGCAGTTGGTAATACTGTTAATAAATAGACTAAAGAGTAATGGACCCAAGTGCGATCCCTAACTTTAAAGAAAAAGTTTGTGAGTAGAAGTCGTTCATTTGAACCTGTTGAATTCTTTGGCCTTGGAAAGGTCAGTTTTGGAAAATATCTGCCCCAGACAAAGAATATAATTTTGAGATATTTTAAGATTAAGAAGATTAAGAATAAGGAATCTTAAAACTAATAAATAACTGAAATAAGTAGCAGTTTCAATTTTTTGTAAAAAATTTATATATATATATATATATATATATATATATATATATATATATATATATATATATATATATATATATATATATATATATTTATATATAAAAAATGTTAATGCGAGTTGATAGTATGATAGTAAAATAATGGTAAAAGATATCGGCATAGTTTGATGTAGTGCTCCATTCTCAAGTTAATATGCTCTTTTTCTATGTTGCGAGCTATGCTGATATCTTTTACCTTTATTATATATATATATATATATATATATATATATATATATATATATATATATATATATATATATATATATATATATATATATATATAGGGGAACCACGGGTAATTACGAACACTTAAGGAAAATAATTGTTTATTTGAAATATAAAAATGTTGAAAACTCGGAAACCACTACAGTGGCTAACAGTAATACAGTAATTTTTGTTATTAGATAATCAAAAATAAAAATTTTAATAATAAAAAAACTCAATTAAAAATTTTCACGAAATGTTCGCTGTTACCCGAAATGTCGGGTAATGAAAAACATGAGAAGGGTAATGGCGAACAGTATTACCTATTAACAAAAATCACATTTATAGTTGTCCGGTGTGTCCGAGCCACTGCATAATTTATGCACCCATCCACCACATATAATGCAACGGAACCAAAGTTCGCTTTTCCCGAACTCACCACAAATTAAACAAGATTCTCCTTCATTACAATCGTCGGTATTAATATCGTCATTGTCATCAGATTCATCATCTTTATATGATGTCGAATCTTCCTCTTCGCTTTAAGATTGTAGTACTTTTCTCTTTGCAGTTTTATTTTTCTTTTTTAAAAATTTTTGTTTTTCAATTTCTTTTTCCATTTTTTGTTTCCTTCTAAGCTCCTTTTGTTCGAGTTCTAATTTCAAAGGCGTTGAGGTTAATATTTCGGATCTTTGTTTTTTTCTTCCACCCTTCTTCGGAACAGATATCTTTTGTTTTTCTTTCTGTAAAGAAAATCGCTTTCGGTTCATATCGCTGAATGAAACATTTTCGGTATTTTCACATATCTGGTTTTCTTTGGAAGGGCCTGGTTGGGGTTCCAGTAAATATTCTTGAATAGTTTGTGAAAGACCTTCTTGGCTATTATTTTGTTGAGTTTGATTATCGTTTGAACTTTAAAAGTCTTCTTCATTAAATGTATTTCGGTTGAATGGAAAAATTCCAAAACCGTTTGCAGCTTTGTCTATGCTTGCAACTCTAGTATACGCCTTTGAGAATAAAGTGCTTATATGGCACATTTCAATTTTCTCATAGGGTTGAGATTTTAAAAACGAATCACATTCAACGTCATATGCTCGCTTCAATGATGAGAAAAAGCTAACGTCTAGTGGTTGCAGACGATGCGAGGTATGTGGAGGTATTGACAGCATAATGATACCATTTTCTTTGCAAAAATTATAAATTGCAATAGAGCAATGACTGGAGTGATTGTCCAGTACCAGTAAAATGGGATCATCTCTTGCAGGTTTATTGGTTTTCGCAAAATGTTTAATCCAAAACAGGAACACTTCTTCGTTCATCCAACCGCTTTTTGAACAGGAGTACAAAGAACCTGGAGGCCCATCCTTTTCTAAAGCAGGATTTCTTCTCAGTCTTGGATAAATGAATAGTGGAGGTATAAAAGATCCGCTGGCACTCATACAACAGCATACCGTCACGTTCTTGCCTCTTTCTCAACTTGTAACGTCTCCAACTTGTTTTTGGCCTCTAGGTCCAATGATCCGATTAGGCCTATTTACGTTTGTAATGCCAGTCTCATCGACATTAAATATTCGAGTAGGTGGAAACTTGTATTCATCGTACAGCTTACCCAAATTGTCATAAAACCTTGAGACTTGATCCTTATTGAAACCTTGAATGCGATTAAGACTTGTTGCTTCAGGTTTACGGAAACTTAACTCCGGATGCCTTGACATGAATCCATATAACCAGTCTTTACCTGCTTCTTGTTTTTCTCTGTTGAAACTATGTTTTAAGTTTAATTTCTCTGCGTAGGCGAAGGCCCCTTTTCGCAACTGAATTGGGGTTAATCCATAAAATATTTTAGATAACGTTAGTAAATGACGACTCATTTCTTCTTCCTGTTCATTTGAAAAGAGAGTGTTTGCACCGAGCCTGCCTTTGTAAAAGCCTCTAGAGACTCTGTTTTGTAATGTTGTAACAGGTATATTAAATTGGCGTGCAGCTTCCCTTAGGCCATAACGTCTTTCTTCAATTGCCTTTAGAGCAGCTTTCATTTGATCATCAGTCCATGAAAATTTGTTGGTACTTCGTTTCCGGTTAAAAGGCATCTGAAAAAGATACAAATTGTTAAATAAGCAAAAGAAAAGCAAAAATGTAAAGAATCTAAGCCAAATTATTAAAAGAGTAAACGCGAACACTTGGCGGGTAATCGCGAACATCTGTTCGTGATTACCCTATTTGGAAATGAATATGAAGAAACGAAACAATCATAATATAAATGCATTTAACTTCTCCGTAATAGGACAATTTTATAGGTTAAATATTAGTAAGTTAACTAACTCTAACAATTTAAATGAAACCATCAAGTGTTTAGGTACATACCTTATTTTCTGAATTGCTAAAATTGTAGTGCAAGCACCAAAAACAAATAAATCGCTGTAAAAAATTCCACAGATACAGGGCAACTGTGTATCTATGCCACCACGTGCAGACTAGTAGGAAGCACGAAATGAAGTTTACAACGGAATGATACAGATGACGTACGCATGTATTCTGTGATGTTCGCAATCACCAGCTGTTTTCCCCTATATTTATGTAAGTATAAAACTAAGCACAAAAATAAAATACATTAAAAAAACAGAAATTAAACACAAAAAATTAATTGTACTTTCACTTTTTTGCCACTAGTTCTGCTAATGAATTGGCAATTGATGACATACTTTTGTTAAGCTCCCTTAACTCTAATTTTATTTCCCTTAATTCAGTCAAGCTCTCCTGCATTAGCTCATTTTCAACATCTTGTATTTTCCTTTTTTTGGATGGAGAAGTTTAGAATATCCATGGTCAGAAGCCTGTAAAAAATATTTACATGATGACTTGATATAGGTGCATGTATCAGAGCTTACCTCTATAGATTTATGTTTAAATTCAGAAAATTTAGATGTCTGAATACTACTTGTAGAAGCAAGCTATAAAAAATATTGAGAAATTATCAGTGAAATAATATGACTTAAGTAGGTACACAGACATCCCAAACTGTAGTTACATACCGGTAAATGGATAGGTGTAAACTATTCTGGGGGAAAACATATTTAGAGGTGGATAGGAAATCATCTTCACTGGTAGACGGAATCTGAAATTTTTTGAATATTTACTATATATAATAAATAAATAAACTTAATTAAACATATGACTGATACATACTCTAAACTCAGATACACTGACTCCTTCTTAAAATGTTTTTCCTAATATATTGACAACCCGTTCCTCTAGTTGGTTTAGTTCGGGCTTCACTTTTGGCCCTCCACCAGTGGCTGCAATATCTTGCTTTTTCGCAGAAGCCTTCCTTTTAATTGAGTATTTAATATCTGACCAAGTCTATAGTAAAAAAATACATAAAAATAATTAATGGAAAAACCATACTTTGATATATTTAATCTAACCTTTTGCCATTTCTCAACAGGCTTACTTCCTCCGCCAAGTGAATTTAATAGTTGAGCAAGCTCTTCCCAAAGTTTTCTTTGAATTATTCTTCCAGTGGGGCCAGAGAACTGTCCTTTTGCAAATTCTTTATGCTGCTCCATAAACTCTAAAGGACGTTCCAATGACCCTCTGTTAATTTAAAAGACATGATAATTAAAGTACAAGAAAAGTACAGAAGATAAACGTTAATGGTAAACCCAAGAAAATTTTTATTTTAACGAATTTTTATTATGTCGCTGTCTAACTCAGAACAGAACAAATAGATTCGAATTTTAGAAGTGTGAGAGAGAGCGAGAGAGTATATTTATAAAGAGACACTAAGATGAAAATACTACATGAGAGATATGCCCCATGTGTCCCTGCATACCTTTCTCTGCTCCACTGTATATTCTTAATTTTAATGTAAGTCTATCTGGTTCAGTTAACATATACAGTTTTATTCCAAATTTATGTCGCTTGTTCTTGATGTATTGTCTAAATGCTAAGCGTCCTCGCCAAATAACCATTGACTCGTCTAAAGAAAGCTGTTTATTTGGATAATAAATTTGGTCAATTCGTTCGTTAAAAAATTCTGTAGCCACCTAATCTTATTGAGGCGATCGTTATAACCTGGCTGGCCTTCTTGTCGTGTTGGCGAAAAATGCAAACATCTTAAGATTGTAAGAAAACGATTTCTGCTCATAGACTGTCTAAAACATGGAAGGTTGTATGAGTTATATGTTTTCCAATAATCTTGAATACGATTCAATTAAATATTGCCCATGTGCAACCATAAACCCAAAAAATACTATTAGAGATGAAACGATTAACGGTTTCCAGGTAGTTATTCTGGAGTGCTCTTTTTGTTTTTTCGCCCAAAAACAAATTTTCGGCGTACATATTGGTTGCCGCAACTATATGTTCAAAAAAGTCATCAGTAAAGAATAATTGGAAAAAGTCAAACGGATTATCTGAAAGTAAACTTACTTTTAGCCCAGGATTACCAGAAAATTGAAAATTATAGAAATTTGGTAAATCACTCCATAATAGCACATGTTACGTATATTTTCATTTGAATTAGTTTGAGAATCGTTAAGATTTTCAAAATTAGTTTCTTCTAGGGTTTCTTCTTCATAGGAACTTAGCTCATCATAATGCTTCTAACTGTTGGTCAGATAAATCAGCTAGGTTTATACGTTTCTTATAGTCTTTTCGAGCACTTTTAGGTCTAGATGGCCCTGTACTTTCACCGTCCATATTGAATGCACTTAAGGTTAATCTTCACTCTCGATTAATTTGTTTCTGATTCTAGAGATGGCTCTACTGCGGCATGATGCTGTGGTAAATTTTTTAACTTAATTGTAGATTTCTACATGATGACTCTGTAATATTTTCAAACCCTAACATAAATTGCAGTTTTCTATCATTATATCGATTGGTTGAGTTGCTAAGTTGTGTAGACAGTAATTGTATCAAACACGCTATAACTTATATGCTTACTAGTAGACCAAGTAAGCAAAGATAACTTTAACAATATCTTTATGCATAATACTTTACTGCTTTGCTGTGTCAGTTGGAATATAATATACCAAATAAACATTCATATATTATCTAAACAATTTTATCGACAAAGAAATTATGTAGGTAGTAGGTACTTGGGGCTATATCTTTGAATATCGTATTACCATTAAATTCGTACATCATATTATATTACATTTTTGTTGATAGTTAAAAATTAAAGGATCTGGTATTATGTAATATTTTAGTGAGAAATAACACAAATGTGTTGCGAACATGTCTTCCTTTTGGTCTGTTTATTATTATTTATTACTATCTCAGTGTGTATGGATTAATAATTTTTACTATGTCTTCCTCTTCGGTTATTCATTTCTATTTAATTTTTCATGCTTCATTAGTCTTTTATATTCTCCTTGTTCTGGCTTTATTGGTCTATTTATTGTTATAATTTTTCTTTTAATAATACTTCGATGGCCTAATTAACAAACCACGTAACTCAGATTATCTTGTTTTTACAGGAGCAACAAAAAACTAAATAACTTCGAAAAAGTGGGCCTTACTAACTTTTATATTTTTAAAAATACCAATATTAATATAAGTCTAATATCAGTAGGATCTTGTCCTCGAATGCCATAGTCTGTGGACTAGTACAGTATATTCGAAGTATATTCCCTCGACAGTATATTCGAAGCCCTCTACAGAGCACCCGGAGGCAACAGAAGCTGGTTAGACCCTTATTTGTTCCCCCGAGGTGACAATCTTTTCTTTGTATAAATATACCTAATATAATTCTTAATTGGAGTTAGGAGTTTTTACAGATTTAGTTACGGAGTTACGTGGTATTACTTTAACAGATACGTGGTTTGCAAACTTTCAATTAGGGAGTTAAGTGGTTTTAAACCTAATATTCTATTAATTTCAACTACCTTCATTTGACCCAATGTTACAGAATATTATCTACATGGGAGAAATAAAATAAGGATAGTAGGGTAGGATGGAGTAGTTTGGTACACTTTTTTTTGGGAGCTTATATTTTGGTACTGTTTGTATTAGTAAGTCAAGCAAACACGGGAATAGTTAGTATGATGATACACGATACTATTTTTTGTGAACTATCTATAAATTTATAAATAATTTATGAAAAAAATAAAAATAAAATTACATACCTCATTTTCCCAATGTTCCCCATGGTGGGGCAGTTTGGTATCGTCGAGGGGTACTTTGGAACACATAGTCTCTAGCTGCCCCAATGGTCATAAACATGAAACTAAAAACGAAATTGATCGTTTGATGCATTTATTTATGAATTTCATAAAACAACACACACACACACAAAGTTTATAAAACATAGTTCATAAATGAAACAGGAAAGTTAATATAAGATGCCAGCCTTCTGGTACTCCCTGGCACTTCATTGGGTTTTGGCAGTTTAGCTACAATATCGCGTTTTAGAATAGAGCTAATATCATCCTGTATCGGGTAAAAAAATACATAATTTTGCTTTCTTCTCATAAATTTGACCACTGGTTCAGCTGGGTCATTGATATCTTGAACACAGCCTACATAATGATATGTTGATCTTTTTGTCGCAAATTTTAAGAGAATAAAATCCCCTACAGAAATGTTGGTATCGTCAAGTAAACCATCCATTTCATAATCTTCCGTCATGTCTATATCTGAATCAGATGAATTTTTCAATTAAAATGAGGCATCTGAATCACTTGATGAAAAACTAAGTTTCCTTTTTGGAGGTTTAGGTCTTACAATAGACCTCTTTTTTTTTACTATCACTAATACCTTGACCAAATGAAATTGAGTTGCCTCCTCGGTTTTTGTGTTCTACTTCTACACTTTTAAAATCATCTTTCACCTTATTACCTGGTATTTTTCGTTTCACTACTTTTAATTTCTTTTCTTCTCTTCTTTCTGTTTCTATTTCAATTTCATTCTTTTCAGGTGTACTGGTATAGATTTTGGATCGACCTTGTTTGCGATTTGACTTTTTTCGGTTAAGTGAAAGTGTTGGATAGGGCTTTATATCTTGCAGGCTGACAAACTGTTTTTTTGAGGCTTTGGAGGAACTTGTAACATTTACAAGTACATTTAGTACAGTATTCACAATATCAGTAATGAGTGAAGTCACAAACTCCTTAACATTCTCGTTTGTATTGCTGGCATGAACTAAACGAACATTGCTTATAATATTAATTTTCAGTGAACTTTCGGGAGTTGTGTTAAGCAAAGTTGAAGCTTCTGCGATTGTGTTATCTTCTATGGAATTAGAAGACTTATTTGCTTCTGAAGTGGAATTTTCTTTATTCTCGTCCAAAGGATTTTGCTCTTCGTGCAAAACACCAATAAAATCCGAATCATTAAAAATTTGTGAATTAATGGGCCAGATACCACACTTACGGAAAGCATGATGGATTGGCGGTTAAATGAGCAATATCGTATATTGTGATTCCTTTGCCAGGGTGGCTCAGAATGTAGTCGTTAAAAGCCACCTTGCGTCGACTTTTAAAGGGTCCATATACTCCCACGTCTAGGGGCTGCATTCTATGGGTGCAGTGTGGCGGGAATGATAACATAACTAGTCTATTTGCTCTGCAATAATTTATAGCAGCCAAAGAAACATGAGTTTCATGGTTATCGATAATTAACAGTACTTTGTTATCAATGGAGCAATTCATATGTTTTTGTATGTGTTCCAGCACCTTTACAAATATGTCCGCCGTCATCCACCCACTTTTAGATGCAAACCCCACTGAACCAGGTACCGATCCAAACATAAACGCATCCTTCATATGCACCCTCGGAAATATATACACAGGAGGGACAGTTAAACCAGTCGCTGTAATAATACCGCAGAACGTTACTAAGTTTCCTCTTTCAGCAGATACGCATTGGCCAATTTGCTTTAGTCCACTCTGACAAATAATTTTTGGTGTCTACTATTCGATCTGGAGAAAATTTATATTTTGCTTGAACCACAGTATAATTTTCAAAAAATACTCTTACATTTCGTCGGCTAAGAGTGTTAACCTGCTAACTCCGTTTTTTATCTAAAATGACATTTTAGCGGATTCTGAATCTTTATACCTTCATACATCATCTCACAAACCCTCTAACTCCAATATAGTTTAGAAATAACAAAATTTTAAGTGCACGTTATCCTGCTTTCTCCATAGTGATATTTTTCATAGCGCAACACTGCCATCTCCAGTATAACTAATGCAGGCAACAAGTGACCACGTGCTTGTAAGTTGCAAATCGTAGTTTTTCAAAGAAATATTAAGGTAAATTTGTGTTCTTCGTATTTTTGATAGAGAGGTAAGTGTATTTCATTGTTTAGTTAACATATGATAAGAAAAATAATTATATTCATGCTAAAAACTGCTAAAATCGAACAAGATGGAGTTAGCAGCAATTCGTTTATTTTACTTATCTACCTATGTTACAATCTAAGTACATAGCAGATTTTCTTAATGTGATTGTTGTTAGAAGTAATTCCATTAGTTCAAAGTTATTTTAAAATTGCTAGAAATTAGTGTTAAACTTTCTAATTTGCCATCAATCCCATTCCTGTTTTACGACTAAATGGGTTTTTACGAGGAAACTATGACGTATAAGTGGTTTTATCAGAAATACGGCTGTACCGTTTCATGTGTCCAAATTCCTAAGAAGAAATATTTTGGGGGCAATCTATTTTTTTATTTTCTCGGCCAGGCGAGGGAAACGTGGTAGTTGAAAGGGGTTGATATCGTTAAAACATGATATTTAATAATGTAATAAATCCAAAGAGAATAATATAAAAATATAAAAGTACAAAAATATTAAAAACTGTTTTTTTAGAATTTGTAAAAATCATTGTTCTAATTCTATTGCAGATGTCTAGAGCAAGTAAAATCCTTAAGTTAGCTGATGAGATAAATGGTATTGCTCAAACTAGTGGAAAAGAATATATTGTTAAAAATGTTGGAAGTGACAATGAGACACCTAGTACAGAAAACGTAAGTTATAATGATACAGAACTGACTGAACTTCTCAATTATTATGACCGAAATATTGTAGTCGCATTGGAAAAACCAAATAACAATGATCTAGACTTTACTCGAGATATACCAGAAGATATTTTCTCAGATGAACGCATGGACCTTAACGAAAATCCCGAAAATTTTTCAGCAACTGGTGATGTTTCACATATTGAATATCAGTGGAATGAAGATGCCATATCAGATGACAGTGATTTCATTAAGCCTTTAGTACCATACTCTGACCATTCGGATTCTGACAGCTATGATGTTCCAGAAAAAAGCAAAAAACGTAAAAAGAGGTTTCAGGTTAATAAAAAGACCTGGTATTCTGAAAAAAATAAAAGTCGTCGGGAAATGGGTAAGAGCTATTTTGGAAGACAGAAAATAAATGGAAAGTGGAACTATGATATGGAGAAAACACCCCGAGAATTAAAAGAAAGATGTTGTTGCAAGACCAAAGAAAATGGATTACTTAAGTGTAATAAAATTTCTGAGGAAGAGAGAAATGTAATATTTAAGTATTTCTGGAATTTAAGCTGGGGAGAAAAAAAAGTATTTGTAGATAATACTGTAAAATCGACTGCTATAAATAGACCGAGAGATAGAAAAGACCCAGAAAAATCTAAACGAAAACAATCGTTAATGTATTATCTTCGAAGCAACGACACAGATATTAGAGTATGCCGCAAAATGTATGTAAATACGACAGGTATTGGCAGATGGACATTCTTAAATTGGAAAAATAACTTTTCATTACCATTGGAATCCAGTGATTATGCATCTAAGCAAAAGCCCAACGTTTATAGACAAAACAGAAGTCGTAAAAATCCATTTGAAAGCGAACATACGGCATTAACAGATTTTTTTAATTCTCTACCGTCACATTATTGTAGATCTTCTACGAGCAAAAAGTATCTTTTACCAGAGTGGTCTTCAAAACAAGAACTATATAAACTTTACGTTAACGATTGGTGTCGTGCAAAGAATATAGCTCCATTATCTATGTTTACGTTCAATAACGTGTTTAATACACAAAATCTGTCTCTTTTCCGGCCTAAAAAGGATGAGTGTGGGCTATGTGCTGCTTACAAGAATAACCATGTTTCTGCAACTGAGTACAACTTACATATTATTAAAAAAAAAGAGGCAAGGATTGAAAAACACAATGATTTCAATAATAAACGTCATGTATATGCAATGGACCTTCAAGCAGTCCTGCTGGCGCCAAAATCTAATATAAGTAGTTTATATTATAAGACCAAATTATGTGTGTACAACCTCTGTTTTTTTAATCTACAAACAAAAGATGGCTACTGTTATATAGAGTGAGGGAGGATTATCTGCCGAAGAATTTGCCTCCTGCTTTCATCATTTTATGGAAAACTATGCAATACCACTTATAAATCCAAGCGAGCAAAATCCAGAAATCATTATGTATAGCGATGGTTGTACATATCAAAACCGTAACGCTGTACTGTCCAACGCAGCTGTGAATTTGGCAAAAATATATAACATAAGTATTATACAGAAATACCTAGAGGTTGGGCACACGCAAATGGAGGTAGATGCAATGCATTCTACCGTTGAGCGTTGCGTAAAGAATAAGATAATTAATGTACCTGCAGATTATGCACACTTTTCCAAAATTGCGAGGAAGAAACCTGGACCATACACAGTCGAGTATTTGGATCATTTGTTCTTCAAATCTTTTAAAAAGGTTGAATTAGTTAAAAGTATTAGACCTGGCAAGAGGAAGGGACACCCTAAAGTAAGTTATATCCTCGCCACTATTTACTTTACATGTTATTTAATATTTTCTATTTTAGGTAACCGATATTCGCAGTCTGAAGTACACTGCAAATGGACTAATTTTTTTTAAACTGCGCTTTAATGACGAATGGGAGATTCTACCACAGCGTATACCAAAGCCTATGGAGACTTGTTCTTGGCGTGAACTTGATAGTCTGCATGTAAACCGTCTAAAAATAAAAACTAAAAAGTATACAGATTTACAAGAACTAAAATGTACTTTACCGGTAGACTATCATGAATATTATGACAATATTCCTCACGAATAACGGTAGATGTAGTAACTATTACAATTTTTAGTTTAAATTTTACAAGTTTTGCTTTTTTGTAGTGTCAACTAGTATAAATTTTGTAACGATACTGATTGTTGTATTAAAGCTATGTTATATTCTAGCGTAAATACATAAATAAAAATAAAACCGTTTCTTAATCTTTCATGTAAAATTACTGCCAACTCCAGATGGTGTTCAACATATATTTTCGAAAATCTGCCAACTCCATTTTTTAGTTCCGTAAACTAAATGTACGAACATCATTTGAAGAAAAGTAGTTAAATAACTCATATACTATAGTTAATAAATAGTTGTGACAAAAAAATTTCGACAACATTAGTTTTGGATAAATTAACAGGTTTTTTTTGTCTCCTGAAAACTTTACCATTCTGGAGTTAACAGGTTAACACTCTTAACCGACGATTTGCTGGATTAAAGGCAGATATCCTAGAAATACTAACGTTTTCGGGTTTCCTGTAAGATAAGTTAGGATGACGTTTCATAAATCCTCTCATCCATTCCTTGCCTACTTGCTGATGTTCAGACCAGTTTGGAGGAAAGTTGGATTTTAGGGCTACAGCATACTGATAGGTCAGTAACCTGGCGTTAGAATACGTTAAGCCGAAATGCATTGCTGACGACTTTGAAAAATACTTTTCCAATTCAGCTTCTTCTTTTGCTGTGAAGACTTGTCTGGATGTATATTTTGACGTATGTGGGGAATCGCCTTCACTAAGTGATTCATTTGCTGAATCATCAATTTGTAAATGTTGTGTTTTAGACCTTAATTTTTTCACATATCTATGAAGAGTGGTTTTAGATATGTTCAACGTTAAAGCGGCATTTCTTGTTTTATTTTTAATTACTTCCCATACGGCTTTCTTTATATCTCCAGCATTTATATCTGCACGATTTGTTTTTCGTTTGTAATTTCTTACCATCTGTAAAAAAAAAACAAAACCTGTACCAACATTTTTACTAGAGTTTTAACTTAATAAATGGAACAGATTGGTACAATGTACCATACGTGGTGCAGTTTGGTACACTGTACCAATCTGCCCCCGTCTATTTGGTCCAATCTGCCTCAACCGACCCTGGCGTCGAAAAAATTACGTCGTCAGTTTACAATGAACTCTAACCTTGTAACTAAATATGGCATTTAGCCTATAAACATCTTAGATTATTACATTAAATCACGAATAGCAACACTCTTTGTTTTGAGGGTTAAATTACCATATGGTGAAATGTTAAAAAACTTACTTTTGACGCCTAAAATTTTCAACTGGCCACAAAATGTTTATATGCACTTCTACACATACAAGAGCTATGATGGCTTCTTATCGACTGACAGCGCGCCTATAACTGAAATACTGGAAATATTCGATTGTATTAAGGCGGTAAATTCGAATTGTCCCATGGTGCCCCACGTACCAATGTACCCCACCCTACCCTACAACTTAGATTGAAAATGTGTATTACATTTGTTTTAAAAAAATTAAACTGGTTGAAAGTTTGCTTCAAGGAGTTCTTGAACTTTGTCCTGGTAACTGGTCGTAGATTTATTTGGATCTTGGGCTTTTCTTTTAGATTTTCTGGATCCTTCATCAATCTTTTCTTTGCTATCATCACTCGATGGTAGTAGTTTGAAGTAATCGTTGAAGGACAGTTTGTAGTGTATTTTTCCATTAGCGTCATATTTCAAGCATCTGATGTCTGTGACTTTGGGGTCCCCTTTTCTAATACCGGGACGAATTTATTTGAACACCAATGGTTTCGTAAAGTCTTTGAAAAAAGAGTGATCCAAATACATCACTTTGTATGGACTTCTTAGCCTTGCATTTTTACATGCGTCAATGTAGTCTGCCGGCACATTAATTTCTCTGTGTTTTATATATCGTTATACGGTCGCATGCATTGAGTCACACTCCATCCGAGTGTGACCCTTTTCGAAATATTTACTCTCTATAGTTATTTTGTGTTTAACGGCCACATTTGCAAAGGTAGCAAAACCCTTCCTTTGTCTTCAGGTCCAACATAGTGAGGTTGTGTACCGAAAGTTTGCGCCTGTAGTAAAGGCCTGAAGCGTTTGATTTCGGGCATAGTAACAGTGATTGAAGATCAACTGTGTATACGTGCTCTTCATTCATTTTATCTTTTGACTTTTCTTCTCTAGCTTCATCTTTCTTTGTTCTGTGGGTTTCAAAATCTTCTTTAGTAATGTGATTTAGCTTGTGTGCCCTGCATATATCACATTGATCCTTTTTTGGCTTGTATAAAGATACATTCAGGTCCTCAAAGGCCTTGTAAAATGTACAAGAAGAAAGTGTCTTATAATCTTTTGTCTTGCACCAGTCTTCTGCATAGAACTGATACAGTTGAGCTTTTGATAACCAATTTGGCTCCAAGTAAAGTTTTTTTGAACTCGCCCGGCAAGTGTGATTGCACGTTCGGTAAAGTCAATAAAATTCTTTTAATGATTCCAATCTTTTGTTTATTTAAATCATTTTGTCTTGACATTCTTTTTGCATTTTATTTGCTGTATTCTCATTCTTCTTTGTTGGATTCTCATTCGTATTTGGCTCATCTTTTCAGTCATCATTTTTTTCTGTGCTATTTTCAAGCCAGTTTTTGACCATCCACTCACCCAAATCCAAGGTTGAGAGTAATGTTTTCTTGCAAACACGGACTTTAGTCATTTGATCAATAAATAAGTCATACTTAAAGGAGTAAGATCGTCTTGATATATTTTCTTCTGATCTATCCCGAGCTCTTTGTGTCAAATTCACATCAGTTGAAGTTTTCACTAACATTTTTCTCTCTTTCCATGTTAACGCCCAAAAGTTGTCAAATATCTTTTTTCTCTCCTGTTCTGAAATGTTATGACATTTAAAAGTCCTTCTTTTACACTTGCAAGTGATTATTTTCCTTGTTCTGTTTGGTCTAGGGATGAATCCTGTTACTTTCCGATCAGTTAATTCCATCCCTTGCTCACGTAAAATCTTCGCCTGGTTACACTGCCAGACATCCTCTGAAACTTCATGTCGTTTTTTTCTTTTTTTTTTGAGAGCTGATCTTTAACATCAGATAACCTATCTGGTTCCACTATTTCTTGATCGTCAATTCCTGTATGTGGTTCATCAATTTCAATCCGGTTTTTCGTGATGTTTTCAACTTGTTCATGTAATTCTCTACCACGGGGCTTTACATAATTCTTAGCCAATGAAACTGTAGGTTTTGGTTTTAGAATTGGTTTATTAGTAGGAGAAAGTGGTCTACATTCGGCCATAAGGAACATTCGGCTACTCCCAATCTATCCGACTTACGTTTGAATTAGGTGCCAATATCAACTCAAGCTGCTAGAAGAAACATCGTCCGACCTTGGCAGTGTGTTAGCACAGACGAGTTTTAATAAGTGGTAGTTATTTTTTCGCCGTAATTTTGTACGTATATTAAAGGTAAGTTTTAGGTGCTTAATTTTTTGCTTGATTTTATAAGTTACTTTTGTTAATATATGTACCAATTGCCGCGCATTTATTACTTTTGTAATGTTAGTAAACATAACCTTCAAAACATTGCCTAGTTTTTCAATTTTATTTAATATTATTTTTAGAGCACGTGGGGAAGTTTCGGCTAACTGTTATGGGGAACATTCAGCTAGTAGCCGAATGTTCCCCTCGTACATTATTTGTATATTGATCTTCTTTATATCTAAGTAAGTAATAATTTCTGTTTACTAATTTCTTCTAGATGCCTAGGAATTACACAAAAAAAAAACAATCGCTGTGACATTAATGAAAATACCATCAAATTGGCCATTAAAGCCGTATTAACAGGGCGTTTGAGTTAATACAAGGCTGCCCAAGAGTATCAAGTTAAAAGACAAACCATACAGTAAGAGTTAAGGTGCTTATAAAGAAAAAAACAAAAGAGCTTTTGGCTGAATGGGCTGATTCAGGCAATGAAAGTGAATGGGAAGCTTCGTATACTAGCAAATATACAGCTCGTCAAGTTTTTACTTTGCACGGAGAGTTCGAGCTTGTAGCTTACATAAAAACGTGTTCCAAATTAAACTATAAGAATATAAGGAAACTGGCTTATGATTTTGCTAAGCTAATGCTCTACCGAATACTACAGCACCAAACAGTTGGGAGTTGAATAAAATGGCAGGTTAGTTTATTTTTTTTTGTATATGTGTAAATTCAAGCAGCTAAAGAAATATTTTTTAGGTCTGGAGTGGCTACGTTGCTTTATGAAAAGATATCACAACAATATCTCGCTTCGCAAACCCGAAAATACAAGTATAAGTAAGTCGATGGCTTTTAACAAATCACTTATAGAAGATTTTTTACCAAGTATGCCAGTGTCCTGGAAAAATACAAGTTTAAGCCGGAACATATCTGGAATCTGGACGAGACTGGCATAACCACAGTTATGCCACCTGCTAAAGTTGTTACCCCAAAAGGCAAAAAACAAGTGGCTCTCATCTCTTCACAGGAGAGAGGTGAATTTGTGACGTTCGTAGGGATGATTAGTGCAGCTGGTGGAGCAGTACCACCAGTCTTTGTGTATCCTAGAATTAGAAACCCTGAAGAATATTTAGGCGACGAATACCCAACATCTGCCATGGCGTTAGGGAATAAGAAAGGATGGATGACGTCTGACCTTTTTCCAAAAGTACTAAAACACTTTGCAAATTCTGTGAAATGTTCTGTGGAGAGCAAGGTACTTCTGCTCTTGGACAACCACGAATCCCACATATCTATAGAAGCCATTAAATTGTGTCGAGAAAAGGGATCGTTTTACTATCTTTTCCACCTCATACGACACATAGAACTCAGCCACTAGATGTTGCCGTATTTGGACCGTTTAAGTCCTATTTAGCTACAGCTCAGCATGACTGGCTACTTTCAAATCCTGCAAAAACCCTTACAATTCGACATGTGGCGCGTTTGGCTAAGAAGGCATATGAATGTGCATTCACAATTAAAGATATAATCAGCTCGTTTAAAAACACTGGTCTGTGGCCAATAAATCGACTTGTATTCAGTGATACAGATTTTAAGCCAAGCGAGGTAACCGATAAACCATTAATGGAAAACAAAGACGTTAGTTCTATTGATACCATACAAAGTGAATTAACCACCGAAACAATTCCGCAAATTCCTTCGACATCAAGCTGTGTAGTAGAAAAAATTATTAATAAAACACCTCCAGGCTCGCCTCAAGTTCTTCCCACATCGACTAACACACTGAGTCAAATTAAACCATATCCAAAGAAACAACTTGAAGAAAAGAAAAAACAAATAAATAAGAGAAAAGAACACTCAACAATATATACAGACACGCCAGAATACGAAAAAAGACAAAGTTTAGATGCAGAGAGAAAAATGAAACTAAGTTTAAAACAGAATAAGACATCAGTAAAAAAATATTTGATTACAGTGGGTAGGAAAAGAAATATTTCCATGTCAAGCGAGTCTAGCACTGACGTAGTTTTGCAAGATTGTTCGTCAGACGAGGGCGAAGAAGATTTCGACGATTTTAAAGCCATCCCGACAATGAAAATATTGGCGTCGGAAATTTTGTTCTTGTAAAATTTCTTGTTTCCAAGAGAGACATTTTTTATGTAGGTCAAATAATTTCTTTCCAAGATGAGGTCAAATTTCCCGCCTCAAAAATAATACAAACAGCTTCTTGTTTCCCATTGTCCAAGACAGTAGTAGCAAAAAACGATATTGCAGCTATGTTGCTTTTTTCTTCCACTCATGGAACTGCAAAAACATGAAGTGTTTACAAATTTAATGTTAACTTTTCTGGTTTAAACGTAAGATAAAATCCATGTTTAATTAAGTTAGTTTATAGGTAGGTATTTTTCTTTTACTCATCATATTTACTTTTACTGTATTTTAATATATAGCCGAATATGCCCCTTCATACGGCCGAAGCTACCCCCTATGTGGGGTAGTTTCGGCCAATTGTAAAAAAATTTAAAAATACAAAAATATGAGCCAACTTTATGTCTAGATTTTTTTTCTCTTTTAAAACAAGTTCCTAATAAGTTACAGTTTCATCAAAAAATATTGTTCTCTGAATTATGTAACCAGTTTTTTCAAATTTGGCTTCTCAAGGCCAATATGCCGAATGTAGACCCCTTTCCCCTACCCACTTCAGCAACCTCCACAAGTGTGTCAGTACCATCAACATCTACATCTTATTCTACTATGTCTTGATCTCTATTTATTGATATTTATTGATAAATTTTCAAAACGCAAACTAGAGTCTCGTACAACTGTCTGTATTGGGAATAAGATACCGTCATATTTTACAATGAAAAATCCAGATTGAAAATCATCGCTTCCAACATTTGTATTGTCTGGAGTTGAGTTCGATATTCCCTCTGCTGGAAAAGATTCGTTCTCTTGCACTCTTGTATCATGCACAGAACCAGACCATCTACAAATCATCATTTTGGCTTTACAACCCTGTGTGGGTCCTAGCCTCCCCAAGAATTTTTCTCCAGTCGTCCCTATCCATCGCCTTCCTCCGCCAAGCACGTATTTCCATATTTCTCATGTCTTCATCGATGTTATCTAGGAATCTTGTTCTGGGTATTCCTCTTCTTCTTTGACCAATAGGTCTATCAAGGAGCGTTTTTCTAGCTGGGTCGGTTTGCTCCATCCGCATAACATGGCCTACCCACCTTAGACGTCCTATCTTTATGTGTTTTACGATATCTGGTTCCTGGTATATCCTATAGAGTTCGAAGTTGTATCGTCTTCTCCAGACACCATTTTCATTTACCGCTCCATAGATGCGCCTTAGTATTTTTCTTTCGAAACATCCTAACATGTTTTCATTACTTTTTGTTAAAGTCCAGGTTTCTGAACCATATGTTAGGACTGGGCGTATTATTGTTTTGTAGAGTTTTACTTTTGTATTTCTTGATATAACTGTAGATTTAAAAAGGAGATTAAGCCCAAAATAGCATCTATTAGCCGTGCAAATTCTGCGGTTTATCTCTGCGGTAGTGTCATTTTCAGTATTGACGAGCGTTCCCAGGTATACAAATTCGTTAACTGCTTCGATGACGTCATTTTCTATAACAAGTGGCCGTAGTGTTTGTGGTTGCGTACCTATTTTCATGTATTTACCATCTACAAATTATGTCCTTAATTCTTAGCTGTGCATCACATATCGCCTGAGTGTTTAGTGAAAAAAACCCTTCCTATTCCTTAACAGTTCTGCTCTTGGACCACCAATTGACTGTATTTTAATATGAGTACAATCAACAGCACCAATTACATTAGGAAAATTCGCAATTGCATAAAAACTTGATTTAATATTGAGGCGCTCCTCTGCTGTTGCTGGCATCTGTATAAAAGCTGGTCTTAACCTAGCTATAGCAAGAGATATTTTCTTGATAATGCGACTGGCTGTTGATTTGTGCACCCTCACATTATCAGCTACAGTTATTTGAAATGCTCCAGTAGCATAAAAGCTGATTGTCAGTAGGATCTGTTCAATGGCACTAATTGAGTTGTTGCGGTGGGTTGCTGGTTCAATATTTCCAAGTAACTCCTTAATATTAATTATAACTTGCTTGGATACTCTGTACCGATTTTTAAATTTATTGTCGTTATAGTGGGTCATAGGATCCATTCTAGTCCTGCGGTTAATTCTGGGGACCTCATTTTCCTCCTCACTGGACAAAGAAATATCGGAAATATCAGTGATAGACATGTTCTACAAAAAATAGTTTCAATTATTTCTGAAATCCTTTTAATATTAAATATTAGTAAATTGTTTACCTTTGTAACAATATTTTTGGGTTCTTTCTAAACAACAGCTTTTTATAAAACACCTTAGGTTTATGTATTTACAACGTAACCAAAGATTTTATTTTATTTACTTACAACCATTCGTACATAACCAAAGATTATAAGATTAATTGTCCAAAAATCTCAGATTACCTGACAAGCTAGTATGACAGAAGTTTGACATAGATAAAACGATAATTAGCGTTTCGGAAACCCAAAATACTTCTGACAGGCTGTTAATCATCGATTATGTGCCTGTTAGATTAGTTAATGTGTGTTATGTGATTAAAGTTTGATCGATGTTTCTGCAACTCAAAATGCATTTAATCGACTGTTAACAGTAGATTACCTAATTTTGATAATGATCAGCCTTTCGGAAACCGCCTGTCAGTGTCGAATGTTGATTTGAATAAACCTGAGAGTTGAGTTCTGCCATTTCCATTGATATAGCTATATTGTAAGTTTCTTCTAAAGTTAGTGTTAAACTCTCTAACAATCTCGATTGTATCTTTGTGGATGTCATTCCAGCGATAAAAGCTCCACGGATTGTATCATTTTTATTAGTATCAGCATCTACAGCAGTAAAATTGCAGTCTTTTGCTAACTGTTTTAAATGTTGTATGTAGGAATCGATAGACTCATCTGAATGTTGTCGTCTATATAGTGGTTAGTATGTGACGAGCATGAATAGTATTGTTTGGTTTGATGTATATTTTATCAAGAGTTTGAATGGATTCGTTGTAAGTGTTACAATCGCTTATATATGTATATACTCGTGGCGAAATATGATTTATTAACAGTTGTAGCTTAGTATCATTAATATCTAGGGGTGGTACAGCAGCACCATCAGCAGAAACAGCGAGAGTGACAATATGGGCAGCTAAAAAGTTTCTAAAAGTTCTTTTCCAATGGTCCCATTCCTTTGCTGTTGATTTCACAGATGGATCCCCTTCGAACCTCTCGGGTCTTAGATACTTCTCCATTTATGTTGATTAAATTGAAATGATAAAGCAAAGCCTAGGATATAAGGTTTTATCAACATAAATTGTACACATAATGTTAACAAAAACAATAGAAATTAATATGGCAGTGACAGTGACTTCTGTCAAACACTGACAGCTTAAAGTTGCCTACAATATTCGAAGTCTACAGCCAAAGCAATATCACATCAATACCTACCTGTCCGATGTTGGATAAAAACATAAAAAGCAACAACATGAACAAAATATTTTTATTATAAAAACAAATACAATATCTCTCCTACAAACTGAAATAATATCATTCGCGTCAGCAAAAAAGTATAAAAACAGAAACAAAACTAACTAATTGCAAATACTATAAACAAAGTAATAAAATCCATTACTCTGCATGGTCATTGTCGAAATATTCTACACAGAATCCTGGTTTATTCGGACACATTTCGCAATGGTATCTTTTTTTGAGAACATACATTGCAACGTTTCCTCTTGGTTCTTCCACCATCTAAAATCGTATAGAAACATTGTTTGACCATAGCATGCTTGAAACAATAAGTAGGAATTAAGGAGCATCAGCTGCACATAATGGATTCCCAATTTTTTGTACCACCTTAAAGTTTTGCGTTGACTAGGATAATAAGCATTTTACTGATCCTGACGATCAATACCACCCATATGCTTGTTATAATGAAAAATTGCAGCCGACTTTGTTCTTTCTCGCCCCCTATTGTCAACATACCCTACCATTTCTGCGTTATGTTCGTTTTTAATGAATAATACATCTCGTTTAGCACGCTATTTTCCAATTGTTACATTTTTATAATGTGACACGGTAAAGTCTTTTTTAATTGTTTTTTTTTTCAAAACATTTACTGGATTATACCTTCTTTTGACATTCAGGGTACCGCTACAGTATGTTCTACGAATCGTTAGATGCCGAGCCAATTTGAATGAATAAAAATTATCCATATAAATGGAATGGCCTGAGTCAAGAAAATTTTTTAATAATTCTAAAACAACTTTGGTCGTATGACCTTTTCCTCCCAGATCATCTAATGCCTGTGTATAAACCAACGATTTCAAAACGAGCCCGTTAGGATCCGTCAACATATACAGTTTTATACCGTATTTGTGCCGTTTGTTCTTTATATATTGACGGAAAACTAACCGTCCATGAAATAAAACCATTGATTCATCCAGAGATAGTTCCTTTCCTGGATAATAAATGGATTCCATATTATTAAAAAATTCCACCATTGGTCTAATTTTCATTAGTCTATCTTTTGCCTTTTCTCCGTGGGATGGGTTTTTCGAAAAATGCAAGCATCTCATTATCACTAAGAAACGATCTCTTTCCATAAATGCCGAAAAACAAATTAAATTGAACAAAGGGCGCTTCTTCCAATAGTCTTGTGCCTATAGTGCCTATATGCAGTACTAGACCTACAAAGGTTAGTAACTCATCTTTGTCAAGTGCTTTCCATCTGGTAATTCTCGAGTTTACTATAGTCCCTTCCTTGCAAAATTTCTCTTTTATATATATATATTTTTTTAAATTTTATGTACCATTAATTTAATAGATTTCTTCATAATTAAAAATATCTCATCCAATTACTTGGACATTTGTGAAGGATGGGATATGAACTCCGATCATTCACCCATAATTCTAACCATGAGTGATATTGTAACGAGTCCGTTACTTAAATAATCGTTTACCTTCTTTTTGTGACTGGAATCTTTTAATTTCGTTCTAAATTAAATTCATATTGAAATATTCTTAAACTAAATATTTAAATAACTCCAGTAAATTTTATTTTCGAAGTTGGCAGTAAATCCCGCCCTCTGTCTAAGATTCTGAAAGTACATCGGCGTGTCAGCCGTTGGTCCACCAATTCCACCATTGGTCTAATTTTCATTAGTCTATCTTTTGCCTTTTCTCCGTGGGATGGGTTTTTCGAAAAATGCAAGCATCTCATTATCACTAAGAAACGATCTCTTTCCATAAATGCCGAAAAACAAATTAAATTGAACAAAGGGCGCTTCTTCCAATAGTCTTGTGCCTATAGTGCCTATATGCAGTACTAGACCTACAAAGGTTAGTAACTCATCTTTGTCAAGTGCTTTCCATCTGGTAATTCTCGAGTTTACTATAGTCCCTTCCTTGCAAAATATTTCTTCTTCGGTGTAGTATATTATAATAGAGAAAAGAAGAAGAAAGTCATAACACATGTCATGTCAATTGTCTATAAATGAAAATGTAAAAAAGTTTTATATTGGGAATCATATTTCGACTGTTAGTTAAAAATATAAGTTATATAAAACCATGTTTAATCCTTTATATTCTTCCCTCACATCACACTATTCGGCATACCGGTTTGTTTCAGTTACGATCAAAGTTATTATTTCGTCGTTCAATAGTAGTCGAAAATAATTAATAGGTGTATTACCTTCAGGAGTAGGTACCAACAGTTGCTTTCTTTTAGTAAATTGAAACTTATTCGTTTCTCCGGGACCGTCGGTCCACTGTGGTTCCGAAACTTCCTCTTGTGCCGCCTCTGCAACATCTTCTACCGTCCCAATCTCTTGATCAAATATGCCTACAAGAAGTTTATAATATATAATATAAATATTATAAGTATATCTACAAGTTATTTTACCTGTGTCATCTAAATAGACGTCCTCCTCAGAATCGGTTTCTTCTATTTCAAAATTATCATCACTCGATTCAACCAAATCGCAATCGTGTTCATCATCGCTGGTTTCCAAAGCAGCTAATAGCTCTTGTTCTGTAAGTCTATTTGGAGTTATATACTTTAGTTTAGGTTTTTTTACTGTTCGACGGATCTGGCGCACTTCCATTTCAGTGTAATAAATTTTAGATTAGATAATAAAAATTAGATTTTACAATGTCTAACCTTTAGTACCACACTCAAAAATACACGTGCGTTTTATTCCAGTGCTAATTTCACAGTGGTCTGTTTCGTTAAGATACATCAGTAACTCCGTTTGGCGTTATGCGCACCATGCACTCAACCACCGATCGGCATAATGATCACTGAACGTGATAAAGAAATAGATAAATTTTTATCAGAAGCTGAAGATACAATCTACTTAATGAAAAAGGTTATATAATTCAATCTAATTTCTCTTTTATATATATATATTTTTTTAAATTTTATGTACCATTAATTTAATAGATTTCTTCATAATTAAAAATATCTCATCCAATTACTTGGACATTTGTGAAGGATGGGATATGAACTCCGATCATTCACCCATAATTCTAACCATGAGTGATATTGTAACGAGTCCGTTACTTAAATAATCGTTTACCTTCTTTTTGTGACTGGAATCTTTTAATTTCGTTCTAAATTAAATTCATATTGAAATATTCTTAAACTAAATATTTAAATAACTCCAGTAAATTTTATTTTCGAAGTTGGCAGTAAATCCCGCCCTCTGTCTAAGATTCTGAAAGTACATCGGCGTGTCAGCCGTAGCATCGTCAAATCGCGACTTGTTAACTGGATGTGAGTGAATAAACATCTCAGAGTAGAGCGGCTGGGAGTCCACTTTTTTTCCCGAATTTAGTTTAAGTTTATTTTTATGTGAAGAGCCGTTTATTTTAGAAGAAACCATTTGAGTTATTTTGTTGTTTTGTACGAGGATATTTTCAGTTGGATCACCCTAGCCGCCTACTCAAGAATCCAGTTACAAGTCAGGGGAAGAATTATTTTTTTAGTTGGGGTTATACTTAATAAGGATAAGGGGAAGGAGTTTCAAGTTGGTTTTTTTTATGGGAAATTAAGAAGCAGTTCAAAGTGACGTATTTGTCCAATAGTACCTGATCCAGGGAATACAGGTTTGGTATCTTGTTACCACCTGAGTCCAGTTCTCCACCGGATCATCTTCGAGGGAAACCGGCAGGAAGAACTGATTTATTTTTTTTATCATTCAATTACTTTAAATAATTTTTTTATGTCCTCTTCAAGGTTTTAACTTTTGGTTCAATTTTTAATAAAAGAAAACTATCCTTAATAATAAACATCTTCAATTTTTTCTAAAAAAAACATTTTATCATTGTAATTTAATTTAATTATTTATTGTTTACCAAGGGATGAGGTTATAACTCTCCCTTGAATTTCTCTTTGTTAGGTTATTGTGTGCACACATATCCCAGAGAATTTTTACTTAAAAACCTAAACAATTTTTGAACGAAAACTAACTATTAGTGAGTAGTATATAATTATATTTATTATTTATACATTATTATTGAATCTAATTTTTGTCACAATTTGAAATTTTTAAGGGATATATCAGGGGTAAATTGTTTTATAATTATATTCAGGGATTTTACTGTAAATATAGCTATAGTTAACTGTACATAAGAGGTGGTGGTTTAGAATAAGCATTTAAAATAGTTTGTACCTAAGTTTGGTAATTATTAAAGGTGTGGTTAAAATTTAATATTTCAATTAGTACCTATCTTTCATATTTCAGCAATACAAGATATCTCGGAAGAAAACATTTAACTTCCTGGCGCCCAAGCATTCATTAGAGCAACTTTTATGTTTCATCTGTTTATTTCTTGGTGGTTTTCTTGTCATTAGTTCTTATATCTTACGGTCTCTGTAGGGCATGCAAATTGGCCGAATCCTTCTTTGAGTGTCAAGTGGTCATTCTCCTGCATAGTCGCTAGCCAACACTTAATTCTGTTATATTTTAAAATTCATATTTACTTCATAAAATTCATATTTATTTCTTTTACATAATTTATTTCTATCTAATCCCTTCCATCTTCCGTTATTCCCCATATTAGTTCGTTGGTGTATCAAGGTGCATTTTAGAGTTCACCCTTTTGCTACACTGGATAGAGTCACCCAGACTTCCTCTAGCACAATTTTTGCTACATAAACATATTTTTGTTACAATATGATTATTACAAAAGAGAACAACCCAACCTTAACTAATAAGCTCACAGACTGGGAAAGTTTTAAAGTAACTCTTGAAGAAAAGATCATTTTAGCCGTGCCACTAAAGAAAATTGAACAGATAGATCAAGAATTAGATTTATTTGTCAAAGATATTCAGGATTCAGCATTGGATTGCACTCCCATACTGAAAACAAAAGTTAAAGGGAATAACTACCCTAAAGAAATTCGTAAATTAATAAAAAAAAAGAAAACTAACAAGAAAATGGCAGCAAACGAGAGCCCCTCGAGACAAAACTAACCTAAACAATGCCAGCCAGCAACTTAAAAGAGAAATCCAGAAAATTAAGAATGAATCTATTAAATCTTATCTGGAAGAGCTAACAAATGACAGCAGCACAGAGTACTCGCTCTGGAAAGCTACAAAAATAATTAAAAGGTCAATATTACATTCTCCTCCAATAAAACTGGAAGACGGTAGTTGGGCCAGAAATAATCAGCAGAAGGCAAATAGATTTGCCACTCATCTAGAGAACACATTTAAGTTGCAAGATGATCAAGACGATGACCAGGATTGGTCCGAACCAAAGCAAATAGATGAGAATATCAAGCCAACTTCCCCAAAAGAAGTAGCTGAGTTAATTAAAGGACAAATCGACCCAAATAAAGCACCAGGTTATGATCTCATTACCGGGAGACTGCTAAAAAATCTACCAAGAAAAGCTATTGTAAAATTAACAAATTTAATAAATGCTGCCTTTAGACTACAATATGTTCCAGATTTATGGAAGATAGCTGAGGTGATTATGATACCAAAGCCTGGGAAACCCCCCAATGAGTTGACATCATATAGACCAATATCACTCCTACCTGTGATGTCCAAGGTGTTTGAAAAAGTCCTCCTGCGAAGAATCCTACCAATAATTGAAGAAAAGAAAATAATTCCAGATCATCAATTTGGATTTAGAAATAAGCAAACGACAATTGACCAGGTGCATAGAATAACTGCTACTAACTTGAAAGATCATTAGAGAAAAGAAAAGTCTGTTCTGCAACCTTCCTAGATGTGGCACAGGCGTTTGATAAAGTCTGGCATAAGGGTTTGATACATAAACTTAAATCATTCATGCCTAAACAATATTCAAATATATTACAATCATATCTAGTGAACAGACATTTTAGAGTTAAACAAGAAGATGCATACACTGATCTCAAGGATATTGAAGCAGGTGTTCCACAAGGATCCAGTCCTATACCTACTATACACGTGTGATATACCTGAACTAGAAGACAACAAAATAGCTACCTTCGCAGATGACACTGCTGTCTTAGCGGTAAGTGACACCGTCGAAGAAGCTACAGAAAAACTATAAAATTCAATAAATAAAATCCATGAATGGACCAAAAAATGGAAAATTAAGCTGAATGAGAATAAATCAGTCAATATAAATTTTACCAATAAGAGAATTAATAATATTCCAATTAGAATAAATGATGTCCAAGTGCCTATTGCAACATCAGCAAAGTACTTGGGGATCACTCTTGATGCGAAACTTCGCTGGAAAGCTCACGTGAAGAAGAAAAGAGAAGAACTAGGCATCCGCTACAAGAAAATGTATTGGTTGATGGGAAGACATTCCTCTGTATCCATAAATAATAAACTCCTAATCTATAAACAAATACTGAGACCAGTATGGACCTATGGCTGCCAACTCTGGGGCTGTGCCAAGCCTAGTAACATCAAAGTAATCCACATATTCCAGAATAAAGTGCTGAGGAATATCGTAGATGCGCCTTGGTACGTTAGGAACAACGACCTTCACCGGGACCTCAAGATGGAAGACGTCAATCAGATAATCAACAAACTGGTATAATGAGTGAGTGAAAAGCAGAGTAAAGTGTTGTGCGAGTATGCATGCTAAATTTAATGCTAGTTATTAGAAATAATAGGAAAGATACTAGTGAGTAGACACCTAATTTTAAGATTTTATTAGTAATTTAAGTTAGAAACAAATTGATAATTGGTCTTACTGACCAGATTTTAATGTAAGTACACTTCTGTGTCTTAAGAAAAAAAAGGTAGCATTAATAATTGGTTTGACAGGCGCTTGTCGTCATGAGGAGCTTTGCAAAATGAGTTTAGATGATATAGAAGATAAGATAACCATTTTGGTGATTAAAATTCCTAATTCTAAAACGAACATGGAAAGAACCTTTGTAGTTATTGGAAAAAATAACATTACTTTATACAGAAAATATTTGTTTTTACCTCAAGCAAACACTCCGCATCGTAGATTATTTGTATATTACAAAAATGGAAGGTGTACTACACAACCTATTGGAATTCACACTTTTTGGAAAAATCGCCTGCACTGTTGCTGAATTTCTTAAATTACCGCATCCCAAAGAATACACCGGGCACTCTCTACGAAGGAGCTCAGTCACTTTACTGGCTGATAGTGGTGGTAATATAACCATCTTGAAAAGACACGGAGGATGAAAATCAACTAATGTAGCAGAGGGATACGTAAAAAATTCTTGAAGAAATAAAATTCACATAGCTTCACAGATTGAAAATGGCCGCAATCAAGTTAATATCTCAAAAATTAATACAAGTACTGACACGTCTAACACTAATTTCAATACTGCAACTTCCGTTAATATTCCTAACAATAGCAATTTAAATAATTGTTATAATTTTGTTATTAATATTGATAAGTAGATTTTTCTAATGTTGAATTCACGAGAGTAACTTTAAAGTGTTTAATAAAAGTTCATAAGTTTATTCATATATTCTTTTTCAAACGCGACCCAGAAGTAATTTTACGAGGACTCGCAGAATTCCAGGACTAGCTTTCGGATCGCTCTGGAAACTTCCTACCCGTCTCGTAAAATATCACTTTCGGAACTATATAATAAATAAATAAAGAAAACGGATACTACTTACCTTTACAATAAAATAAATAAATTAAAAATAATTCTACGCTCGATAAACTAACCACGATACACAGACTAGCGGTATGTTTTTGCGCATGAAAGGCGAACGCGTGACGTCATATGGGAACCTTAATTTTCATTCGCCAATGCTAAATCAAGCGGTAATATTGTTCGAATTTTAAAATTATGTACCTATCATCACTATTTAAAGAAGAAATCGTATTTTATATTCTTTTTACTGCCATTTTCCAATATGCATTTTATTTAAATATGAATTGTCATTGAAAAATGAAGATTTTATCTTTTGTCTAATATACATTTACCATAATATATTAAAAAATAAAACAAAATTAATATAAGTATTCACTTTACTTTTGGGTCTGTAAAAATATTTCACATAAAATTGTGTTTATTTAATGTTATTCTAAATTATAAAATAATTTGCGGGAAAATATTTTATTAATAATATTAGAATTAGTACCTATTATAATTAAAATCATTTTTTAAAATCAGAAAATTTAGATATCTTGTTGTCAAGTGCTCTCTGGCAGTTTTTAAAACTTTTTTTCTGTTAATATCAGTCATTCTAATATATGTTCGTGTTCTGCACATGTATAATATCACTTCAACTGGTACTGAGGGGTTGGGCAGTGCCGCCAATGTTTCAGCCAAACACCGAAAAATCTTCTTTTCCTTATTTAAAAAAGTATAATGCATTTGGTGGAATTGATTTTTCATATTTTGGCAACTTCCCACAAATCTTCATTGGGTTTAACAGTGAAACCCCTTGATAGGATCTCCAGTCACCTAGGGACTTCGGAAATATTTAAATTACTTGTGGCTATACCTAACGTTGGATATTTACTTTTAAATTAAAAATCCACATATCCGGCTATGAAGAAAAACTAAGGGGGTTGAAACACTTTTTATTACGTATGTTATAATTACAATGATTAACAAGCCGACTATACAAAATATCGACCGACTTGGTCGAGTGTTGATGGCGAAGTAAGGTTGTTCGCACCAAAAGCCGGTCTATACCTCTGTAGCATTTGCAAATTTCTTGAAATCCCCTCGTATATGTATTAAATTGAGATCCCCTCATATATTTTAAAACAAAATTATACCCTTTTAATTTAAAGTCCATTTGGTTTTTCAACCAAGTTTCGGATAAAATAATAATATCTACATGAGAATTATTAATATAATTTATGAGATTATCCCTGTTACTTACTAACGATCTACAGTTCCATTGTAAAATATTTAAGGAAGATTGAGTAGGTTGACTGTGCATTTGGAAATTAATAATACGAGTGAATGATTTCATTGTCACTCGTCGCTAATTATCCGTTTCTGTGTTATTACCTGTTTCTTCTAAGTTATTAGAAATAAGTTTTCTTAATTCATTTTCTAAATTGCATATAGGTTGAGATTGATTATTGGTATACATAAGTTGATTAATATGAGATGTGACAAGTAATATAAGTTTCCCTTTATAGTCAATAAATTCGTCCCTGTAGGGATTGGGTATTATAGGATTAGATTTAGGGGTAGGTCTTTTGCTAGAAGTTGACACAGAGGTATGGGGTAAAATTGGTGGAGAAGTTGCTTTACGTTTATTAGTTGTAGATGTGTGAATAGTTTTCCTTACCGGTTAATTTAATGTGAAATTAGGGACATTGTTAGACGAGGTAGGTAAACTGGGAAAATTGGAAGTGTTATTTAGAATAGAAAATCTATTACTAGTTATTATTTTTGCGTAACTTGGATTGTTATGTAATTGTTCTGCTTCTCTGAATGTTATATTTTCTGATGCCATTATTGCTTTGATTTTCTTCTGTTTCTCGTATATTGGACATTTTCTAGACAACGAGGTGTGATCGTTGGTTTTACAATATATGCAATGATTATTTTCATTACCAGTTTCTACAGTATGGGTGGTGTCTGTACATTTTTTACATCTACTGTCCTTAGATTTACATTGTTTTGAGGAGTGGCCATATCTGAGACATTTATAGCATTGCCCTACCGGGTGTATGTATGGATCTACTGAAAAATTGCATAAATTAATTATTATGTTGTTGGTTGGTATTGTGGAACCTCGTTGCCCAAAAATTCTACAATTATCATTTGTCTTGGTACTAATTGAGTTGTGCCATGGTTGTTCGTTATTTTTCGTTGCATCCTTTGAACATTTACCACTTGTCTCTCGGATATTATCGCATCCTTTAAATAATTCTCCGAAAAGAAAGTATCAACCATACGGACTATGCCCTTTTTTAATGGACGAATCATTTAATAAAAAATGTCCTACCTTCATTGGAAATAACCTACCGATATTTTTATTTTTGTGTTCAATATATACAAAGAGTGGGGCCTTATCGCTGAGTTTATACCGGTTTTCAAAATCAATTAAAGTATTTACAGACCTGTTATTATCTTTATTGGTTTTTTCAGACGTGTTTACGGAATGATATTCATCGGGCAGTCTATGACCTCCAATAGCATCTTCTTCCATACTTAGATTTTTTGGAATACAAAATTATGGGCCTAATTTGCACTAAACAAATTCACAAAATAACACAATAGCGATCACTTTCAAACTCGCACCGAAAGCAATATCAAAACAAACCGTCTTCTACGGCTAACGACTGGAGACTCGGACTAGTGTTAATCAGTGTGATTTGTGATTCTCAAAAATGGCTAAAGTAGACTTTATACACTAGATGATTTTATCTTATGACAATATCATATGAGAATGGTTATGATTCCTCGTTTCTATGTTTTGAAAAATCATGTTTACACTGAATGATAAAGTTGTGACATATGATATGAGTGACAATGAGGTTATATTGATTTTCCTTTTGTTTATTTATGTTCATAAAATTATTAGACACAGTATAGGTAACAACTATTAGATTTATAAACTATTATAATGGAAAATGAATCTTTGCTTGCATTGGATTCTTGCCTTTTAATAATAATACGCCGGGAACAACTGCGTACAGCTAATAAATGCCGAGGTGTCATCAAATGCTTTTGCCGAATATTTATATAAAGTCGAACCTCTTATAAAACGTTCAAACACACAATTGCGAGAATGTCTATCTGTTAAAACAAGGTTAGTACAAGTTAGTACAGTTTATTAAAAAATAAATATTGTGTCACTTATTTTAGGCTGTTGGTGACATTGAGATATCTAGCAACAGGAGAGACATTTAGAAGTCTTGGTTATGCCCTTCGCATGTCTGTACCCTCGTCGCCAGATTATTTGAAAACGCCAACAAACAAAGATGAATGGTTAAAAATTGCATACAGATTTGAAAAGAAATGGAACTTCCCCATGTTCTTAGGCAACCTTGATGGAAAACATATTGTTTTTAGGACAAGAAAAGCTGATCGATCTTATTATTTTAATTACAAGCATTTCAACAGTATCATTTTAATGGCATTAGTAGATGCAGACTATAATTTCATTTATGTTGATGTTGGTTGCAATGGTCGAGCTAGTGATGGAGGTGTATACAACAATAGTTCCCCATATAAAGCAATTGAAAACAACTTGCTTGACATTCCTGAAAATGCAGTTTTGCAAAAGAGTAATATCAAATTGCGACATGTTTTTGTGGCCGATGATGCATTTCGATTATCAACTCATTTAATGAAACAATGTGGGCAAAGATGTAGTCAAAATGAGAAAGTTTTTTAATTACAGATTAAGTCGAGCTAGAAGAGTAGTAGAAAACGCCTTTGGACAACCGTTTTCAAGTATTTCGAAAAGATATCAATTTGGATGTTGAAAAAGAGCAGAATATTACACTGGCATGTTGTGCACTTCATATTATCATCATGGCAAAGCACGAAAAAAAATTCTTGAAAGACATTGACAATGAAAATACAGGAAATGTAACACTAAGTCAAGGTGCTTGGAGATCCAATTTTTATACGACAAATTTAAAAAAATCAAATGTAAATAGATCTGCTGATGGGCCATTAGAAATAAGAAAAAGTTTTATGAAGTATTTTAATAATGAGGGTTTTGTACCCTGGCAATGGGAGGCAATTAAAAAATTTAACTTCTAAATTGATATAAAAGTTATTATACAATGGGTCTATTTAAGTTAAGTACAAATATTTTGTAGCTGTTATATACTGTCTATGTGTTTATAATCATTTTATAATTTTTTTATAGTGTTAACTTTTGCTAGTGTCAGTAGTAAGGTGGACGAAAAAAATACAAAAATAAAAATTATGTTTAAATTATTTTTTATTCAGAATACACTTCAAACACAATCGTTTCATGTTTTTAGTTTACCATATCTAATCATTTCTTCTTTGTTTTATGCAATAGATTGTTCACAGCATGTTTGGGGTCCACCATGAGCTCTTCATCGACAATGCTCCCGATTTCATTTGGCAAATAGTTGGAAATGATTGGTGCTTACCAGCTGAATATGTTTTTTGGTTTATGTTATTCTGAATACTTTTCCTTTTCTTTTTTTGAAATGGGACTTGATGTGGATGTTGATGCTCTATTTTTAACGATTATTCACTTTCTAAATTTGTTTCAGTGGCATTAAGTTCTGCAATGTCGTCAACCTATAATTGTAAATAAAGACAATTAACATTTTAAAATCATTTACCATTTCTGTTCCATAATAAGTGAGCTATTTGAGGTTTCTTTTAATATTTGTGACATTTAATTAAATTTTTTTCCAATTTTATTTATCATGTTTCCAATATACACCAAATTGTTGATCACACAACCTATGAATTTTCAAGAGATTTGATAGTTTAATTTGTCAAAAGTAGCTGAATATTTGAAATTTATTTAAAAAGTGTTTTACACTGAAAGTCTTAAAACAAAGAGGAAACGATAAGTAAAAAATAAAAACAAAATAGATAGCTGAAAAAAGGAGCAGTAATTTCACCAATGCTTCATAGGGAAAAGCTCTTGTTTTTACTGATTTGTACTAGTATTATTTTAGGTCAAATTTACTACTGTAATTTCGTATAGAGATAAGTATATGTAAGAAATGTCAAAATTAATTTTTTTTCCTTAATGGCATTTATTATGCAAAACAAAATATAAAAGTAGAAAACATACTTGCAAGTCCAGTGTACTTTTTGTTTTGCGTGTCTTAATATGCGATATTAGAAATAACAGTTTTTCAAAAAACCAAAGTGAGGATTCTATTATTTTTTCAGTTCCTGCCCCTGATTTCTAATATAATTGAATTTTGGCATTCTCATGTGCAAACTGCTGCCTCAAATTCGCAATTTTCTTAAAATGTCTTTAAATTCAATATTATTATTAATTTTTTTTTAATTTCTTCCAATATTTTTAGTAATGCCTCGTTACGAGCATGTTTATTGCTATAAGTCTTTTGTTTAGTGTCATATTCGCTCCGTGCGTGACCATGGTAGGGGTACCTTGAAACGATGCCAGCGTGCGTAGCGACGAAATATGACAAAATTGGAATCTTTTTATGCATACATTTTATCAAAAATGTGTGCAAATACATGTTGGGTATTTAATTGTGCTAATAATAGCAAAAATAGTAAGTGTAGTTTATATAGGTTCTCAAAGATTACATATAAATTAGAGAAAAGAAAAAGATGGATCCCTGCTATTAATATGAAAAAGTAAATATCACATAACCTCATTTTTATGCAATTGAAATAGGAAATATTTAAATAATTTACCTTTAATGATATTTTATAAGGCTTCAAGCTAACTGCAGAGTGCCTGATGACTTTAGCTTTTGTATCATAACTTTTACTATTACTGTTTTTAATTATATGCTCTTTCACGTGAAAAACTTAATTTGCCAGTACTAGATTTTTCCCTTTCTTTTCCGTTTGGGGTTAAAAAGATATATTATGATGAATTTTGAGAAACCCAGTTTTTAATACTATATTTATTTTGTACATAAACTGAAAAAATATAATTAAAAAGTTAATTATTAACAATTGTCAATTTCGCCTGTATTTAACAATGTCAAACATATGTCATAGGTTTAACCTGAAAATTGGTAGGTCCAAAACTGTCAGATGTAGGCGGTAGGTGTCGCGTGAGTCACGCACGGAGCGCATAGACATGGATTCATTTCATATTGATCAATCAATGCTAGAGAAAGCTCACGAGTCCAGTCAATGTACAAAAGAAAATATTAACGTTCATTATTTTTACAATTTGTGATGGAATATATTGTGACATACATTATTTGCCATTTTGGTAGCCAACAAAATGTCACTATAATAAATGAACCTTTGTTATACTAAATCGAATATAATTAATAAAGAAACTAAAACTATAACTAAGAAGACTATAAAACACTAAACTAATAATAATAATAAATAAACTAAATAAATGAAAAATACGACACAATAGCACAGATAAGATAATAGGCTCAATATCAAAGCAACAAACAACAAATAAATGAATCTAAATGTATCATACGGATGTTGTCTCTGGGGAAGGGAAAGGGAATTTCATTAAATTGACATAAGAATAAGGCGCGATATTTAAATAGATTGGTGTTACCGGTATTACAGGAAGAGATATTACCGAAAATCATATGATTTTATCATGCGGAATAGATACCGTCCTATTCTCCTGTGATGTGCTATATATATATATATATATATATATATATATATATATATATATATATATATATATATATATATATATATATATATATATATATATATATATATATATCGATATAATAGAAGTGTTTTTCGCATCCACCAAGCACAACCATCGAGGAATGCAGTGAAGAAACTTAAGAGATGCACCATATTGACTGATATACTAGCCAAAACAGTACCGAGAAGATCTTTTTTACTTGAGTGTAGGAGAACAAAGAGAGTTCCAAAATTCATTCTTATAACTTTTCAGACGCTCGAATTATTTGATCGGTATCAGTTGATATGGGTCTTTGAAAAATTCTGAACGTACTTTTTCTTACGTTTTCAACGGAAATGTGTCGTCTTCGACCAAAAAGCCACCTTTTGATAGTACTATATCATTGTCTAAGTTGGTATGTAAAGAGCTGTTTCTAAAAATGCCACCATCAGAGTTTCTTCCATTCACACCAATATTTACATAGCGAAAATAATAGTCATGATCATCAACAGCCATCATAACAACGCTGTTCGAGCCTTTGTAATTAAAAGATTCATTCCCACAATTAAGAGGTGCTTGAATCAATACCTGTTTGCCACCAACAGCGTCGTAGCAACAAGAAAAATTCCACCCAGTTTTAAAACCATGTTTTATTTTTTTCTCATTCTTTAGAAACAATAATTTTTATTTGTTATAGACGAATAAGCCAGCCAACGAAAATGATGCTACTTAACAGAGTGATTCTACTTTCTTCTTGTAGGGACTCCTCGTTGTATGGAGATTTCGTCGGTGTAATTGTCTACAATTTATATGATAGCGGTTTGATTCCAGTACAGATTTTTAATGATACGAATATCTTTGTCATCTATTCCTATATTTTTTAGCATCTTCATTAATTTTACATGCTGTACTTTTTCGAATGTCTTCGAAGTCAATGAAGCATGCAAATTCATATTTTCTTTAATCACGGTATTAATAGGATATTTTGCGCAAAGCTGCCACCCTAGTTTCCATAGCATTTCTAAAACCAAATTGGGTATCTTCTTCGCATTTGAGTCTAATTCTGTTGTGGAGTATTCTTAGGAAAATCTTAAAGAGTGCGGCTTATTAGGCCAATTAATCGATATTGCAAGCATTTTTTAGAATTGTGTTTTTTAGGTGTTGCGACCAAGATGGACTTAAGCAAGTCTGCGGGAATCACTACAGTGTTATATATTGCAGCACTGCATTTTTAAAGCGTGTTCTATCTGACTTCATAATTTCTGGGTCTTCGGTACAATTTTGGTATGATTCGGTAATACTATTTCTGTCATCTTCAAACAACTCTGATATATACAGTTGCCATTCTCTTCTTATTTCGTTCACTTTTACACTAATTTTGTTGTTAATGTCAACTAGTAGAGAGAAGACTCATTTTTTAAAAAATTCTTATCCCTTTCAGGTCTGATTTTGTATTTTTTAAAATTCTTATATAAGAAATTATTTTAATTATTTCGATTGTTAAATTTAATTCATCTAGTCTTTGTTAAAAGAATGCAAATATTATGCATATTAGCTTACAACTTTCCATTTAAACTTTTAATTACGATTTCCGTTATCTGTTTGCTTTAAACCATAAAACTGGTTAACTTTAGGTACAATACTAAGAAGTAGAAGAACTGTCACATTTTAACCTACAATAGCTTGTCAAATTTACCTCTTGTAAAATGTAGTAAACAAAAAAAAACTAATGTTTGCCAGTTCCTCTCCTAATTAGTGATATATGGCCACTAAGTGCCCCCTTTTCTATGTCTGTTTTGTCTTTTTGATTGTGTTCTGTTTGTCTCTAAGTGTCTTTGATTGTCCTTAATTGTTTTAATTTTAATATATTTGACATCACAATTTTCTACCAAAACAGAAACCAAAATCAATTTTACCACAAGCTGGAGTATTGCACACCCACAAATTATACATCCACCTTCATTTATTGTCACACAGCTACCCCCTTTTAATAAATAACTCAATAAATTAACACACATTTTTAAAATATACAATACCTACTTCATATTTCAATTATTAATATCGCTTCCCTCAAGAACTTCCCCGCTAATTGTCAGTTATAATAAAACCGATGAACACCCATCACCAGCAATCCAGGATAGTTTGAACTATGGTTTTGAAATCACTAATTAATAATTCTTGTACCGGCATGTAAGTAGTATTTTGTTTATTTACTAATTTATTTCAATTCGATAGATCAGCAGTCCGCAACTCTGGGGTCGTGAAAGATCTTTATGGGGTCGTCAAAAAGTAAAAAAGTCAACAAGGTCCTGTACTTATCGAATTTTATTAAGGTTTATGCGTAAAATATAACCTCTCTTTACACAATGTCCTTAAAACGGAGATAATCAAAAATAATTACGACTATACTGTCCAGTCCCGCCCGGCACAACCTCACCGCTCCATCCCGATCTCTCTTTCTTCTTTCTTCGTCCAGTCCAGCCGCTCCAGCTCCAGCCAGTCTGTCTGTTCAGTCAGTTTTATCCGCACGAAGAAGAAGGAAGGGACTGCATGAAGTTAGCACAGATGTCATAGGATGTTCCTATATGATGGAATTATCTTTTCTGTTAACATAGAACAGAATATTTAGTCTACCGGACAGAAAGAGAGAGGGCGAATATTTATTCTACGGGCAGAAAGAGAGAGAAAAGAAAGACAGAGGGCGCCAACTGCTTTTTGAAGAAAAAATAGTAAAAATGAAGCTGGAGGTAAAGGAATTAATAAATTAATACAGAAATTAAAATAAAATAAAGATGTGACGTTTATAACGTTAAATTTTTTTATTTGGAAAGGGAAATTCCATATCTGAGATAAGTGGATATAGAATCTTAAAAAAATATGCCAGATTATCAGGAGCCAGAAATCCTGACGCTATTTCATCAACGAGACTACGGAAACACTTAGCTACATTGAGTCAATTATTTAATATGACGGAATCCGATATCGAACAACTTGCAGTATTCATGGGCCATACAGTAGGTGTCCACAGAGGATCCTATAGGCTACCAGATGATGTTTAACAAACTGCCAAGTTAGCAAAACTTTTATTGGTTATGGAAACTGGAAGTGGTAAATCATTCAAAGGCAAAAGCCTTGACGATATTCAACTAAATATGCCTGAAACCAACGAACCAGAAGACAAGGAAGATGAAAGTTTGCAAGAAGACATAGTGATAGTAGAATCAGAGAAATCGAAACCAGGGGATGTTAAAAATTCCATTGTTAAGTCAACCACTAAAAAGAGAACGCTAGTCCCATGGACCGAGGATCAAAAAAGTTTTGCTAAAAGATTTTTTGCAAAGAATATCAAAAATTGCAAGACTCCAAACAGGAGAAAATGTGAAAATCTAATTGAAAATATCCAGAAGTTTTCAAAAATAAAAGTTGGTTAAAAATTAAAGTTTTTATTCAAATAATATATATATATATATATATATATATATATATATATATATATATATATATATATATATATATATATATATATATCAATATTCAAGAAAGCCATGGTTGATGAAAATAATTGTTTTGTTTTTCTTTCGTGTTTTTAATAAAAATTTTATAAAATGATTAATAAAGATTGTTTTAATATACCTAAATACCTAGTTAAGGCAAGAAAACAAAAATTTATGACTAAATTCGCGGATTAATATTTTTTCTCTATTGGGTACTATCAAAATTTGAAAAATATTAAAAAAAAAATTAACATATTTCAACTATGTATTTCTTCTTGAATTCAAGGATTATGATAATATTCCACCTGAAGAGGATGCACCGTCGAAGAAAAACGAATAATTTGCCTATATCAAAAAAGAGGAAGAAGACATTAATATTAATTTTTATTTATATAACAACTAATTATAATTATATTCTGAATTACAAAAATATATCATATATATATATATATATATATATATAATTTAGCTCTCCAGGCCTAGAAGGCCCATGGCTTGGGTTACTATTCTTTTCCATTCTTTCCTGTTTGTTGCTTTATTTTTCCAGTTTGGTATTTTAAGTGTTTCTATGTCTTTTTCAACATCCTTCTTCCACCTGGTTTTCGGTATGCCTTTCTTCCTTTTCCCTCCTATTCCTCCCATTAGCATTCTTTTTGACAGTCTCGTGTTTTCCATCCTTTGGATGTGTCCCAACCATCTCAGTCTTTACTGTGACTTTATGATCCCCACGATATTCGGTTCTCCATACATCTCCTCTAATTCCATATTTGGTCTTTTTATCCATATACCATTCCATAATTTACCTCCAAATATTTTCCTGAGGACTTTTCTTTCCCAGACTTGCAGTAAGACTTGCTCGGATTTGTTCATTGTCCATGTTTCACTGACATATAATACAATAGGTCTTATTACTGTCTTATATATTCTTATCTTAGCCCTTCTAGATATGTTTTTGCTTCTTAATAAATTGTTTAGTGCAAAAATACAACGGTTACCGGCCATAATTCTCGCTTGGATTTCTTCCTTCATATTTGGTCTTCTCGTGAATGTCGCTCCTAAATACTGGAATATTTCTACTTCTTCGAATTTATATGTTTTTTCATCTGTTATTACTGTCAGATATTGTTCTTGTAGGTAATCTCTTTCTGTCCATTCCATATATTTGGTCTTTTCTTCATTTATGTACATCCCTCTCTTTCTCGCTTTCATTTCTAATCTTTTATTATTTCTTTTAATTCTTGCTTACTTCTGGCTATCAGTACGATGTCGTCAGCGAATGCTAAGCATTGATGTTTTCTTTGATATATAAGTCCTGACTTGTTGATTCCAGCTTCTCTGATGGTAACTTCGAGGACGATACTGAACAACAGCGATGACAGTGGGTCTCCTTGTCGCACCCCCTCACTGACCTCAAACTTATCTGTTTCTTCGCTATTTATTTTAACCCTATTCTCTGTGTTTCGGAGTGTCACTTTTACCATTCTTATCAATTTTTCACCAATTCCCATTTCACGTAGTGCTTTGTATATTTCTTTGCGTTTTATCCTATCGAACGCTTGTTTAAAGTCAATGAATAGGGCCATTGTAGGTTTCCCATATTCGTAGCTTTCTGCTTGTGTTTCACGCAGTAGGAAAATTTAATCCACTGTGCTGCGCCCTCTTCTGAATCCACATTGATATTCCCCTATGTCATTATCTATATTTTGAGATAGCTTATCTTTTATATATACTGCAAGTATTTTATATGCAACATTTAGTAGGGCTATTCCCCTGTAAATGTGGCATAAACTTTTGTCGCCCTTTTTGTGAAAAGGGCACAGTGTCGCTTCGGTCCATTCCTTCGGTAATTTTTCTTGTTCTTATGTCCATATGTCTTTTAGCAACTTTTCCAAATGCTTAATTAGTACTGAACCTCCATATTTAAACATTTCAGCTGTTACTTCATCTCTTCCTGGGCTCTTATTATTCTTTAGTTTCTCTATTATTTCTTTTATTTCTTTTTCGTTAAGCGGTCTTTCCTCTATTCGTTCTTGATCGACATTTTCCTGCACTTCTTCTTCCTCTTCATATTCTGTTGTGGGAATTTCATTTAAAAGTTCTTCAATGTATTCTTTCCATCTGCTCAATATATCTTCGTCACTTACTAAATTTCTTCTACTTTTCTTTTTTGTAGTGTACAGGTTTTCCTTGGTACCCCTTTTCTCATTTTTCACCCCTTGATATAAGTTTCTAATTTCTCTATTTTTATAGCTCTGTTCTATACATTTTAATTTATCCTCATTGTATTTTCTTTTTTGGCTCTTTTGGCTCTTTTCCTTTGTTCATTGTATTTTCTCTCTATCTCTGTTGTTTTTTCTTGCATCATTTTCATTCTTAATTTATTTCGTTCATCTAGTTCCATTTTACATTCATCGTCGAACCATTCTTTGTATTCGTGTTTTATATTTCTATTACTGGCCTGAGCTGCTTTGGTCATACATACTTTTATTTGTATCCATGTTTGTTCAATATCCCCACTTTCTGAAATATTATCTAATCCTCTACTGACTATTCTTTCATATTTATTTTGTTCCTCTTCTGTCAGTAGTCTCACAGGTTTAGTTGCTTTATACTTTTTCTTCCGCTGGTTTCTAAGCACTGGAATAAGTTGTTTCATTTGTATTCCAACTATAAAGTGATCTGAATCTGCATCTGGACCTCTGTATGTTCTTATGTTCTTTATACATTTTTGCATATCTTTTTCGACAAGAACATGATCAATTTGGTTTATGGTTTTCCCATCCGGTGATCTCCACGTTCCTTGGTGTATTCTTTTGTGTTGGAAGTACGTGCTCATAATGATCATATTTCTTTTTTTCGCGAAATCAATTAGGAAGTGGCCATTTTCGTTCGTTGTTTCATGCAAGCTGTATTTTTCTATGGTGGGTACATATATTTCTTCTTTTCCTATTTTTGCACAAAAATATATCACATATTCAATATATAAATAGAAATATGTGTGTTCATATGAAACAAAATAGCTGTGAAACAATATGTTCGTTTATTACTATTAAATAAATATACCCACTGTATATAAATACATTTTTCAACGCATAAAAATTAACAATAACATTACCAGATGATCGTAAAAAAGCTTAATCTGCAATTTGTGCCAGATAGGAAGATATAATATTCGAGCAACAGTGTTGCCAGCTGAGTCGAGTCTATAATATGATATTATGGTTTAACACATAAGTGATATACAGATTCAGTATACCCAATCGTATATATATTCAGGCATCCAATATTTGGAGCTTCTCCAGATGCTATATCTGAAGAATTTGTAGTTGAAATAAAATGTCCTCAATCTAAGAAAACTGTTTGTAACTATTTAACAAAAAATATGGAAACTAAAGCAAAATACAAAGCTCAAGTGCAGCTACAGATGTTTCTATGTAAGTAACAAAAAGCATTATTTTGTGTTGCATTCAAAAGTTGATAATATGTTTATATAAAGCACGACCAGTTTCACTTTGTATTTAAGATTTGGATGCGAACTGGTGTTGGCATTCGGTTTTTCCAAATTTTTTAAATTTCATTTTGGAAACGTCTTGCCAAGTAAAATGCCTGCACGGCACCAAAATAGAATTCAGAAAATATGGAAAAACCAAACGTCAACAACAGTGCACATCCAAATCTCAAATACAAAGTGAACCTGGTTGTGCTGTATATACAGGGTGGTCCTTAAGTAATTGTACAAACAGAAACCGTAGATTCTGCACTTTAAAACATAATGATTTAAGCCAACTTTCTTTAATAAAATGTTGATATTAAGAAAGATACAGGGTGTTAAAATGCAAAATTAAAATTTTATTTGTCGCTATAACTTTCATGTTTGTAAACATTTATGTATAAAAATTTACAACTGGGTATTTTTAAATATGAGAAATTATAATTTGATGCACACATTAATGTAACTGATAGAGGGCGCCACTTATGCACCATGTGTAAGTTAGCTCTATTTGTATTAAAAAATATTAAAGATACATTATTCTTACAAAGAAAAGATATACATATATATATATATATATATATATATATATATATATATTGTTAGTAACCTGAAAATTCAACCGTTTTCGAGATAAATGCATTTTATAAGTCAGCTGCACAATAATTCGTAGTTTGATATTTGTGCGGTAAAAAACTGAATACCTGTAAATAAGCATAATTCATAGTTTATTCTCATTAAAACAGCTCACAGATGATAATGTAACATCACAAAATGCTTTGTTATGGGTGCTAAATGTCTTATTGGAGAAAAGATATTTCATCTACTTCTTTAGGTGCCGTGTCCGTATTCAGACTTTGGCCGTCATCATATTTACAATTTTCCTTATCACTTTTTAAGTTTCTATAATGGCGTTGTATTACTTTTTCTCTATTCTAAAATGCTAAAAACCCAAAATATGTGGTTTATGCAAGATGGTACAACACCACATTCTAGAGAGAAGGCAGTTAGAACATACTTAAATACAACTTTTCTGAACGTTGGATTGGTCGTGCTAGTCATATTCCTTAGCAATGTGGTGAGATATGGATATAATTATTTAATTCATAAAAAATCCGAAAAGAATACTTATTGTTCATTACGTAATATGTTTACCCATTTTATTAGGATAAATAGAAACTAGAGCACAGGTATTAAATAACACATATGTGTCCTGTTTCATAATACTTTTGCTAACCTGAAAGACTCAGCATTTTTACAAAAATATCATCGTTGTCCTAATAACCGATATTGTTAAAATATAGTAAACACACAGGCAATTTAGTTCAGGATAATATTAGTTCGTTAGTAAATCATAATAGTCCATTTGTTCGAGATGTAATTATAGTTACTCGTAAGCTGTAACGTAATCATATAAATAAGTAACGTCATCAATAGGTTATTCCGTGTGTATATAAGTAACCAATGAACGAGATACATCACACTTTAACACATTATTTAACTTCTGCGACAAATAAGATGTAGTTCCTAATATACCATAAGATTTCGATATGTATCCAAAATAATATATTCATCCATTATACATTATAGCCACCACGTAGTCCCGAATTTCATCCGCTTGTTTTTAGTGTATGGGGCGCATTAAAACAACATGTCTATAAGAATCCCATAAACATTCGCAACCAACTATGGACAGAAATAAATACTGCAGCAGTTTCTTTAAAACCAATGATGCTATTCAATATGAGACGATCTTTTATGGAATATATTGACAAATTAATTAAAGAAAATGGTGGACATATCGAACACTTACTTTGACAAAAAGTTATGTTATTTAGTTTAACTATTTCTTAATTTGGTTTGTAAAGAAAATGTTTTGATTATGACTAATTTAACACAAAACGTAAAATGTTTCACGTAAAATCCTATTATTCTGTTATTTTGTCAAATCCTATTATTAATTATCCTGCTGATATATTTATTTTATGTAATATTTCGGTAACTATTAACTTTAGTTAAAGGTATTTTATACCAAAATTTAGAAGTATTATTGTTTTTGTCTATTTTTTCTTCGTTGCCTGGGGTAGTTGCCTTAGATTAGCATTATGCAGCTGATTTTTAAAATGCGATTATCTCGAAAACTCTTGAGTTCTGAAGTTATTAACAGGTATACCTTTTTTTTGTTAAAATAATGTATCTTTAATATTTTTTATCCCAAATACAGGTAACTTAAAGAGCAAAAAAGTTAAGTGCAAATTTATACCCCATATGTGGTATAAGTGGCGCCCTCTATCAGTTATATCAAGGTGTGCATCAAATTATAATTTTTCATATTTAGAAATACCCAGTTGTAACTTTTTATACATAAATGTTTACAAACATGAAAGTTATAGCGAAAAATAAAATTTTAATTTTGCACTTAACACCCTGTATCTTTCTTAATATCAACATTTTATTAAAGCAATTTGGCTTAAATCGTAATATTTTAAAGTGTAGAATCTACTGTTTCTTTTTGTACAATTACTTAAGGACCACCCTGTATATGATATATAAATATATAAAGTATAATGTAGGTATGTACCTATAATTAATTTATGATTAATAAAACCACTTGCACTACGATATTAGTTTGATTTGTTTTTATTAAATTACTTTTACTGTGTTTGACCTTGACCAATCCCTAGATAGATGCATTTGGGAATCTGGTGTAATTGTGAAATAAAACAAAATAAATGGGGTGAATGTACCAATTTCCGACCAAATTAGGATTTTTAGAATTAAAAAATTAATATAAAATTGAATCATTAGTTTTTGAACGTAAAACTTCTAGCATTTATGAGCATATATTGTGTATTTTAAAAATATATTTAATTTTATAACGCATCTTTGACGTAACCTATGTTTTTTAATTAGAAAAAATTTATTGACAAATTCACCAATAACCGGCCACTTTTTCCAGTTTTCGACCACTTATGCACCAATATTCGACCACATGAAAAGTACATTTATAAAAGACCTTTTTATTCTTTAAACATTTATTTATAGTAATTTTACACTGTAGATACGTATACCTACCGAACATTATAGTTCTTAAGATTTATTTCAAATGTAACAGTTGACTGTTGACGCTGCGTACCGCTTATCACAGTTGGTTTTAATATATATACAACTTGACCTTTTTCAATTAAAGCTGTATCAGGTACATTGGGGAAAAAGAATTTGTTTTCACATTTATTACTTTTTCTTAAACAAGAAATTTCAATTTCTTCGTTCTCCTTTATTTTTACAACTTGACCTAAATAATATGCTTCCACCTTCCGTAGGAAATTTTACCAAAGCAAAGTTTCCTTCTTCGGGATCTTTAAGATCTTTTAGATTTGGAGAGGAAGGTCTCGATTGTATGAGGTCGGAAAATTCCGCATAGTTTAATGAATCGTATTGTGTGTCCATAAATTCATCTTTCTCCTCAGATGATGATGATGATGAAGACTCTTCTAATAGCTTCTTTCTTTTCTTCATATTTTTTTCTCTATCCGTTAATTGTATTGCAGCCCTTCTTTTTTGTAACTCTTCTTTTTCGGTTTTCGTTTCAAGTCTTTCTTTTTTCTTTTGTTCTTTTTGTATTTTTTCTTCATCTTTTTTCTTCCAATATTCAACCCAAGCTCCAGCACTTACTGCATGTGGAAGCTTGATACTTCTCCTATTTCTTCCTTCCTTTTTAGCTGGTGATTGTGTTGGCCAAGTAACACAGTCGGCAAAAGCAGGACTTACCCCTGTTTGAATAGACCTACCAGATTTTGGTGTAGTGAACGACTCTGACTTAGAGGTTGACTGTGGATTATTTTCTTTACTTTGCCGTTTATGTTCTTTAAATAATATATGGATACTAGTATTCCGTTCATTTTCATTAAAAGATGTTTCAAAACTCACCTGGGCGATACTTAATTCATTGTTTTCATTTTGAGTTGGGGTGATTTCTGAATTTAAGTCTTTTGTAAGATCATCTGACTCCTTATCATCAGATTCTGAATTCACCTGGGCAATAATTAATTCATTATATTCATTTTGAGTTGGTGTAATTTCTGAATTTAAGTCTTTTGCAAGAACATCTGACTCCTTATCACCACTAAAAGATGGCTCTGCAGTGAGATTAGCTTGATTCAAAATATGTTGTTTGACTTTATACCAAGCATCAAATAGCTCTTTGGCCGACTTATCACCATCCCATTTTTGGCCACTGTTTCGGAACTGACGAACACGTAAAGAAGCGAGCATTGATTCTAGAAACAGTAAATGTTCAGTATTAAATTGGCATGGTTTGTCAACTGTTCTACTTTCGTGACTCAAACATTTACTGTAATCAATATTTTCTTTGTCAAAAGGGAAGATCCCACATTTCTTGAAACCATTCTTCAATACCTCTCCGTTTGCTGCTTGTAAAGCACTTTCAATTAATGGTGCGAAATTAGCTCGTGTAACAGCCCTAGCTTCAGTCTTATTCAACCAATCTGAAACAAATTTCTTCCAAGAAACTTTAATAGGACGAAATACTGAAACGTCTGCTGGTTGTAAAATATGACATTGGGCAGCAATGAATACAAGATGATACCATTTTCCTTACAAAAAGTAGCAACTTCAAAGCTTATGTGCGATCTGTGTCCATCGACTATGTATAAAACTGGAAATGTGGTATTTCTTTCCTTTAGATAAGGTAACAAACTGTTTGTAACATATTCATAAAACACTTGTGAATTCATCCACCCACTTTTAGATCTGCCTAATGACCAGGTAGGATTTACGTTTCTGCTAATTTCTGCAGGTATCCTTTCATATGGAGAAATGATGCAAGGAGGTGCCATATTTCCACTACCTGTAAATGTTACCATTACCGTAATACATTCCTTATCACTACCTCGAACCTGATACAGATCTTTAAATCCTTTGGGACCCATAACTAAAGAAGTTCCTGGGTTAGATCGCAAACCCGATTCATCCCCATTGAGAATTCTGGAAGGATCTTTTAGCAGATCGCTATTTCCGGTTTATTCTATTATATAAGTTTCCAAGTTCTGATGCCATTCACGAATTGCATGTTCAGTTACCAACCCTCTTGCTAAACCAAGAGCTTCAGGTTTACGCAGTGAAATGCTTGGATGTCGCTTAAAAAAAGATCTAGCCACTTTCTTCCAGGTCTTTCTTGAGTAAATGGACTTGGTCGTCGATCTTTTTTTATTACCTCTTGAACAGCATCAATTAGTTGTCTTGGTTCAACCGGTATTCCTTTTTTGGCCATTTCCTTCAACCAACAAACTAGTAGGTTTTCTTCCTGCAAAACGAGAAACGAGGTAACGCAAAGATCATTAGAAAATTCTATATAAAAATACATGTTTACTAAAAAAAAATTGACCTACTTACATTTAAAGTTAGAATAGTTGGAGGACCCTTTCTGGCATCCAAAGATGTTTTTTCTTTTAATTTGTCCATAAATGTGGCATGTGGAATGTTATACTTCCTTTCAGTTTCCCGTATTTTTGCTCCATTACTTCATTAATAGCATTGACCAAATCGTCTTTAGAATAATTTTTAGGCATCTAAAATAAATGATTTGATTACTGTACCAATTTATGACCACCATTTTGCTCCAGTAGCCGACCACTGGTCAGTTATTGGACAGAAATTAGATTTACGTATAAAAATTAAAGTCCCCTATTCGTACTACTTTATAGAAGAATGCTGAGAATATCATGGACAGCAAGGATCACGAACAAGGAAGTTCTAGAAAAAATGAAGAAGGAACCAGAGATTGTGTTTACGATCAAACGCATAAAATTGCAATATCTGGGACACGTTATGAGAAATCAGCACCGCTACTCCCTGCTGCAGTCTATATTGCAAGGTAAAGTCAAAGGTAAGCGAGGACCCGGTAGAAGGAGAATATCATGGCTGCGGAATTTAAGAACATGGTTTAAGAAAACCTCAACGGAGCTGTTTCGAGCCGCAGCGAGCAAGGTCATGATTGCCAATATGATTTCCAACATCCGAAACGGATAGGAACCAGAAGAAGAAGAATTCGTACTACTAGCAACAGTCTATTTAACAAAACATCCGTGGATACAAACCCACACCAGAAAGTGACCAGCTGGTCGTCTAATGGAAAAGTGTTACAATGGTGAACCATAAAGCGACCACCATAAATTAATCACTTAGTTACAGATATTTAGAAAAATAACAAGTTAACTGTATTTATTACACTTTTATAATGAGTAACATTACATTTCAGCATTAAAAAAGTTAAAAAAACATTCGATGTAATTAGATAAAAATTACTTACCTTCATGGACATCTATTTGCACGCTCATAGATTTAACTTATTGGCAGTGTTGCCGATACGCTAAAATTTCCACTTCCTTTAAACTTGCTTTGAATAAGTCAACGAAGCTTCCCTAAATACCTAAAGCCACGTAGTATACGTGGGCGGTGCAATAATTTCCGAACGTTCAAAGATTTTCTTAGTTTTAATATTTGTTTGAAGACTGGTCGGTAACTGGTGCATGGTCGTTTACTGGTGCATTCACCTGTTACTTGCATACATTTATTGCTTATATTTTATTCAACATAATCTATATTGCAAATAGTGAAATAGTAATAAGATGAAATATCAGGTTCCTACCAACCATTTCCTTAAAAACATTTTTTTTTTCTAAAACTAAACAACTGAATATGCCGAATAACGTAAGTGTCACATTGTTTGCTTTTGTAATAATGGTGAGTTTATACATTTTAAGGGTGAGTAATACAGTTTGTAATCTGTATTTACAAACTTTATTACTAACTCTTAAAATATTTAAGTTTGTCATTGTTATAATTTTAAAATTTATTTTTCGATTTAATAAAAACAAGTGATGTGGCGCTTACAACGTTATTCGACGGACCCATTCAACTATCTACCTACAAAGTATAAAAATAAAAAATACAAAAAGTTACTGTTGTTTACCACATTTATTGCTCATATTTTATTCAGCACTAGCCATTTTACCTATCGCCATACGATGGGAGATTCAATCAATTTCCATCTACAGTTACTTCACTCATTTTTTTTCAAAATTTTAGGAGTAACAAGCAGTCAATAGAATTAAAAATTAAATTTTTTGAATAATAAATATCTTGCATGTAAACCAAGTAAATGTAAAGTTACATAAAGCTTTAAATTATTGCCTCTACAAACATGTTAAAAATGCAATTTTTAGCACTCCATAGAAGCGTTAAAAAGGCTACTTTAGAGCACTGGGTGTCTTAAAATTTTTAAGGCACTGCAGTTAAAAGTGAAATGTCAAATTTCAAAACGTCAAAATATTTATATTTCATTTATTATTAATAGTACAACTTGCACAATTTGAAAAAGTAAACTGTATTATTGCATTTTTAACACGTCTGTAGAAAATGTAGAAAAAACAAGTTTATGTAACGGTATAATATTTTCGCTAAGAATTTTTAGACGTTCCCCTCGAGTGTAGGCAACCAGTTCTACCTCTTACGGGTCATAGGTTTCATCGTTTCAGCAATTAACAAAAATATTGTATTTTATAAATTTATAACGTTTGTAGAAAAAATATTGTATGATATACTTACGTGTTAAAAGGTACATTTTTAAGCCACTCATGTGAATTGCAGAATGAGCGAACATGTGAATTGCAGAATTCGCTTCGCTCATTCTGCAAATCTTCACATGCGTGTCTTAAAATTGTACTTTTAACACCTAAATCATAAATAACTATTAAATTTTAATAAAATAATTGTATTCGATTTTAATACATATTATATTATGCAACGAGCATTTATTGACGGTCATTATGAAGTGAGTATGAGGGATATAAAACGAGCCGCCTAGCGGCGAGTTTCGTATAGAGTACGAGCTTCATAATGATAACTAAATGCAAGTTGTATACACAATTTTTTCTATGTTCATTCACAACAAAAAATATATTTAAGTTTATTAATTTTGTAACGCAAACAAATTAAGTAGTTTGACAGTTTGTTTACATATTGAGAACTGTCAAAGCGTATGTGTTTGACTCGTCATTGGTAACTGTGCGTGTGACACCTTCATCGCAAATGCCGTATCGCGATTCTATTGATTAAAAAATCTGTATCGTAATGAAAATCTGTATCATAATGAAGTTCATTATGTATGATTTCACCATAACACACTACCACCTAGCAGTGAAACTCCCGTGTTAACGAGTAAAACAATGATTGGCGCATCACCTAGCGGTCGGGCGCGTAACTATATATACATGGCGCTAAGTTCAAAAGTTTAAAGGAAAATCGATATAATCCTAAAATAACTGTTGAGACTATATTTATTTTCCATTACATTAAAATGCCAAAGCGATTAACAAAATTAAAGAATAAAATATAGAATAAAATCTTTATTTATAAAAATGTTACAAGAAATGTTATTGTGTTACAAGAACTGGTCAGTATTTAAATAATTGTTTTGTCATTCTTATGTCAAGTTTTATGTGAATAAAAGCCTAATTCTGCAAATGGCATTTTACTACAATTTTATTCGCATAAATTTACAATAGAAAAGTACTTTAGACCAGATAAACTAGAGGCTGATCCAAACTGTCAAACTTCCACCAAAGAATTCAAACATTGATATATAACATTCAAGAATTTTTAATGAATTTCAAGAAAGCAATAATAAATTTTAATAAATTTAGTCTATGATTACATAAGCGAAGCAATCAATCTGGAAAACCAATTGCTTTTTTTACACGTACCCTCACCGATTCTAAATGAAAACATTATGCAATTTAAAAAAAGTAAATGCGTTGAAGTACTAAAAAAATGCAGAATTAATCTCGTAGGAAAGCAATTCTAACCAATCACAGATTAAATCACTATTTTGTTTATATAGAATGCCGGCATATATAAAATCTGACAAGGAGAACTAGCTTTACTTCACAAGAATTTATTAATTATCTACACTCTAAAGGAATATGTTCAAGTAGAAAAACACCATATAATCACGAAGGAAATGGTTAAGTCGAAAGATACAATGAGTTATATGGAAATTGGTGAATCTAACATTAAAAACCAAAAATTTAGAATTCACTAAATGGAAAACTAGGACCACACTGCAAGACAAAAAGACCAACGTTAGAATAATACAATACAACATTGAAGACCTTACGAAAGTAAACGACCAAGAGGAAGACCACAGATGAGATGGGTTGATGATATTAAAAGAATAGCCGGAACAAATTGGAAATATATTGCTCAGGATAGAGACCGATGTAAGAAGTTGGGAGAGGCCTATGTCCAAACATGGACGACAGAAGGCTAAGAAGAAGAAAAAATGGAAAACTGCTTTACCAGGTGCTCTGGACTATATACGAAGTTTATTGTTGAATTGAATTGTTATATTATTCATCCAAATACATCCAAATAACACACTGGAGAATTGCACTACTAAATCAATACCAGATGAGACAGAAAATTTACCTGATGATAATGATAAACCAAGATTGGAAAATTCAGATATTCAATCTAGCTGTAAATAAGCTAGAGCTATAAATAAACCAAGATAGTTGCAATATTTTGCTCAAAAATGGGGACGGGTAAATGTAGTATAATTTAGTGTTCTAAATGTTGACAAGTTGTTGTGTAACAAGAACTTGTCAGCATTTGCATTTTTTTTTTGTAATTTTAATGTCAAATTAAAGCCTAATAAGCAACAGACAGCCGTCAGATATTCTGAGTTCTTTATAGTACTTACATCCTAATCTAATAACACACACTACGAGCGGTCAGTGAGAACTCTTACAGTCTTGCGTTCTACTCACAGAAAGACAGAACTCAAGAACCCTGCTAAGTTGGAAACAGAAAAATTAAATGATTTAGTTCTAGAAAGAAGTTTGATTTATATGATAATATTTTTTTAAGTTCCAGAAAAGTATTCTGGTTATCATCAAAATTATGATTTTGATTAGATTAGCAAAATATTGCTTCTTGCAAAAAGAAAACCCAAGAATGAGGAATAACTGAATGGTAGCGAAAAGAAAAAACAAGCAAAAAAAAGAACAATGGATAAAGTAAACAGTTATTTCTAAGGTATGTTTAAAGTTTTCACCCAGAATGCAAGCTTTGCTAAAACCTGATATAGTTACTATATTTGCTCAGTATAAACTCCAAACAACAGAGGATAATAATGTTTTTATGCCTGAAATGACAAACACAATTACAATCAACAGATTTTTCCACCAGTATGTCATCTTAAGATAAGTCATCCTATGTTATATCCATATAATCACATCAACAAAAAAGGACAGATCCCTGACGACACATTCAAATTGATTTATTCATAACTCTGAAAGCTTGACCGCTGTCTGTGTGGATGCTGGCTAATATAAGGGACAAATCAATTAAATATTACAACTTACAATATACAAAATAGTGGTTAAGTACACAGTATTTTAAGATAATAAAATTAAATAATGTGGACTAAAAATATATTATGTATACAAACAAATGCATGTACACATGTATATATATATATATATATATATATATATATATATATATATATATATATATAATTATATTAAACAAATTATATTATATTAATATATAATTAAACATGTAATTAAATTAAAAACTTATAAACCCAAGTTAGTTCTATGATTCCAAGATAAAGGTGGAAAACTAACATTAAAATAAATATTTACAATAAAAATATGAAGTATTTTGCAAAGTTAAGCTTCCAAACTCTATGGTACCAGTAACGCTTTTCTACTAATATTTATATATTTATTGAGAGACATATTAAATACATTTACATTTAGGTTGTTTAACAACAGTGGGCTATTAGCACCATAGGTTGTTCTACAAAATGGAACATTAAAAGTACATAGATGAGGCAAACCATGGTAATATGGTACTCTAAGACCAATCTCACCCACAAGAGGGGGACAGATCTCTTCTCATACTTAAAGCAGGCAAGCTAATAGACCTCTCCATGATAGTGTAGTCATGGTCTGCTAATCTAATCCAACTTTGAAAGGCGCACACCTGTAGAAATTTATGCCGAACCCTCTCTAAGGTGATGCTTTTAAGATAGTTGTTAACCACCACCTACAAATAATTCAAATAGTAAGCTAAGTATATAAGCCTGGTTTTATAATATATAATTTTAGGTTAAATTTATAATTAACTAATTTTATAAGTAAAAGGTCACATATTGGTATAATAGTTCTTACCTGGTCCTGGTAAAAACAAACTCGGAACGGCTGTTCTCGTAATACCGCTATGTCCAACATTGATTATATCTTTCTCTTTAAAATGACTAGCGTATACATGAAAATTGTTATAAATAGTTTCTGTTGCAGCATTCTGTAATTAGGGCTCTTAAGAGCATACACCCATTTATTAAACATATCCATATAATGTCCTGGACTTGAAAAACGGTATTGCTTGCCAGTAGTATCCATGTAATCTGGAACACATCTTTTTTGTTCAGTTCTCCCTCTATACATTGTTATTCCATGTAATGTGTTCGATTCCATAATAAAAAATCGTCTAAAATACTCAAATTGTACCTTTTTGCACTACTTATATAAAAAAATTTAAATTATAAAATAAATTATAAAAATAAAACAAATACAAATATGGCGCCGTGTTTGTCTAAACTCAACTTTGACTTGACCACAGCACACTCCCTCCACGCAGGAACGAGACTAGCAGCGCCATCAAACGAACGGGTGCCAAATCCAAACGTGATTTGACCTTGGCTATCCCTGTTACCAATCCAGGTGTAATTTTATCTATGGATTTCACGTGTTCAATGATTTCACTACCTGTATCATAATGAAGTTCATTATGATACAGGTAGTGAAATCATAATTGATATATTATAGTATGAGAATAAAAAAAAATATTTTACATACCGTACCTATATATGTAATTTGTTTAAAATATATATAATAAAATTATCCCGTTATAAAAAGTAAGGTACTGTCCTGGAAAACTGCATGGCTTGTCGCATTAGGATTGTATAAGATTAGATAATAATAATATATTGCAAATAATAGTAAAATAGTAATAATATGAAAAATTAGGTTTTTACCAACCATTTTCTTAAAAACATTCTAAAATTTTTTTCGAAAACTAAATAACTACCTACAAAGTATAAAAGTGAAACCTACAAAAAGTTACCGTCCTGAAATTATTCCTGATTACAAGTTGATTAATCCACACACTATTTTGATAATATTATCTGTATAACACAACAATTTATTATCAGTACATGCATGTGGTGCTAAAAATGAAAATTCTCTCAATCTACGAATAACTCTTTCCACATGAATTCTCAAGCTAGCTATTCGTTTGATCTCAAATACCTCATCTTTACTAGGTTTTGTACCTACAGAGGCACTCGATAAATAGGACACAACCTTTAGACCTAAGTAAATGGCCAATATGTTTAAATCCCCTATCTGCCATAACAGCAACATTTGGAGGAAAATATTTAAAAAACCACTATGTTCTGCAATGACAGCATCAGATGTACGACCCCCAAATGCTGTCGATATATAATTTATGATACCATCAGGAGTGCAACATATTAAATATTTAAGTGTATTACATTTTTTATATTCTGACCATGTTAAAGATTGTTTCACTGCATCTGTTGGTTTCTCTATCTCTATTTCTAAACAATCAATTATACAATAAACATTACAATATCGAGCTCGAAAAGCTATTGGTAAATTTGAATTCACGAATGAAACTTGAGGTTGTATTATACATTTTCTTAAATATTCACTTACAATTGGAACAGATTTCGAAAATATTCTTGAAGCATAACTTTCAGTTATGCCAAAATCATCTGCTAGAGCTATAAAAGAAAATCCAATCCTGATTTTTTTAGTTTTATAAATATATACATAGAATTTACCGTGCAATATTTTTCTAGCAATTGAAATGTATAGTATGCATGTTCTGGTAATCCCATATACAATCTAGGTCTGTTTTGTAACTTTGTAATTGTACAATTCATTGTCAGATCTTTAAATTCAGTTCTCTTTTCATCATTAAGTTTTTTAACTTCACCGGGCGTTAAAGTATACTCACTACTTCCACTAACACTTTCATTAAAATTTTCATGATCACTACTTTGTATGCTTAGAGTAGTTTGAGAAATATTTGTCACATAACTCGTTGATGGTTTCATCTCTACGTTGACTGGAATACTTTTGATTGGCAATACCACTACTGTAATTCCACACTGTAGGTTACATTAAACACCTTTAGTCCTAACACTAGGACGGGTTTGTGAAGAGACATCCCTTTTCGAAACTTCAATATAATTTGTTTCCAGCTGAATTTCCATAGGGTGAATGGTCTTACTACTACATGCAACTATCTCCAAATTTTCCTGAATACAAACTGGATCTTGTGGCACCAAAGGAATAGCTTCATCAACAATTCTTTTTGCAGTTCTCTTAGTACCTACTACCCTGGGATGATTTTCAAAAGATCTTTTTCTATTTCGCTGTCAATCAAATATATAAAGTACTATGCTGTTTTCATTTTTTTCTAACCACCCATTAACTTGTATTTAACATAGTTATACATGTCTTCTTCAAGCTAGAACATATATATATATATATATATATATATATATATATATATATATATATATATATATATATATATATATATATATATATATATATATATAAACTAAGGTACACTCGAAGAGTGGTGGGTTTATCGGTCAAAGTGGAGAAATAAAAGACAAAGAAGGTGGCTACTTCATCTATTTATTGAAGACGTTTCGCTTTCTGCTCAGAAAGCATCATCAGTTCATCTAAAAAGAACAATGTAAAACCAAACATCCATAGAGAAGTTACAATAAAAGTGTATTACCTTACAAAGACATGTAGCAGTCAAAGATGTTAAAAATATGAAAAAGCTTACGAAACTGGACATTTAGAGTAAAGTTGTATAAATCAATTAATTGAAACTTGGTATAGTTTGCAATTTAACAAAATTAGCACAGCAAAAGGACATGTAATAAACATACATGTATATAAAAAAGTTATTATAAAAACTTAAGTAAAAAACATTAAGATTTATTTTAAAGTGTAAAGAACTAGAACACCAGTGTGAATTTGTCTTTCAGTTCGAACAGACGATAAAATCACATTAAGCGGAGATAAGTTTTTGCGGTAATTAAAAATCGATATTTATATTTAAATTTAAAGTTTGTGTAAATATATCGGTTTAATACTTGGAATTTTAGTGTAAATAAGTGATTTACCTCCCCCAATGGGGGAGGAAAATAACAATAAGACGCAAATGTGCGAAGTAAGTGTTGCGACAAGTTCCCCAGATATGGATATGGAAATTGGTGCTAATTCCGGCAAAACAAGGGAAGTTAAACTGTATAATATTTCCTCTAATAATTATGATTTTCATAGCTGTTGCGTTTATATAGAGAATTTGAATAATCAGAACATCTCCCGTTTGCATCCGATGGTGGTGGGGGAAATTTTGTATCAAAAACTTAAAATCAAAAACCTAAAGGAAATTAAATCTATAGGAAAAATAGAGTTAAAGTCATTTTAAAATCTATTTTGGATGCAAATCATCTAGTAACACATAATAAGTTAAAAGATGAAAATTTAAAAGCCTATATCCCTAACCATCTCTTGGAAATCAAGGGAATAATTCACGATGTAGATACGAGGTATGATACTGATTATTTAAAAAAACATATAGACTCTTCCGTTAAAATTACCGACATTAAAAGAATGCATAGAAAGGTAGATAAAGACGGTAAAACAGAATACGTTCCCAGACGAAATATTATAGTTACATTTGAAGGAAATGTTTTGCCGACTCATGTCGTAGTTAATTTTGTGTATTTACCGGTAGAAAGATTTGTAGGCAGGGTAATACAGTGCTACAAATGTTTGAAATTTGGTCATATTTCTAAGCAATGCAAGGGTATAGTCGACACGTAATTTCGTGAAAAAATTTATAGGAACCAGAGGAGTAAAATACTACTAAAATGGCAACACTGTTAGAGTTACCACTACTTTATTGAACAGTAGCGTAGATATCTAATTTTTAATTAAATAAAAGTTTTTATTTTTATTTAAGAAAAAGTTTCATTTTCTATAAAGTTTAAATAAAAAATATTGGTGTTGTTAACTTCTGTGATATATCTAGGAAGTGATAACACTAATCGACTCGGCTAAATAGAACTTATTGTAAAATAACAATACCTAGAAAAAATTGTTAATAAAAGTAATTATCACATACAATTAAATAATTTTTTTATGTACAAGTATTTTAGTATACAAACGTTTTAATAACACAACTGCTCATAAGTTTTAAAACTTATGATCACATTTTATCCCTGATAACTTAGTTATTGTAATAAAAAAAATAAAGAAATAATTTTTTAAATTATATACAGCGTATTCTATTAACAACTTTGGTTTGACACCGTGTGAGAGAAGACTTAGTATCTCAATAATTTAAAAATGGGTAATAGGTCTAAAACTTTTATGAACATCTTTTTTATATATCTAGCAGGTATTTTATAATAACCTAACCTGTACTTTGATTATTTTAAATTAAATTATGTTGTATGTTTTTGTTCTATCATGAAGTGTATTTGTACTCTATTTTCAAAGATATATAAGCAAAACGAGAATTTGTACAATTACAATAAAAATAAAGGTTTCAACTAACACCTAGTTGGAAATAAGAACTTAATAATCTACTCATAATCACTGTTATCACTAGTATCAGTTGTATCTTCTATATTTATAGTTCATTTGGTTAATGCTGGTAAATATTTAACATAGTCATTTTCCACTGCGATTACATGTTTGATTACACTTTTCCAGTTGGTTGCTGTGATCTTTGTGACTTCTCTTCTAATTAACTGGAGAGCAGTAGACAAAAATTTAGGAGCCACGTTTCTTCTTCTTCTATTACCTTTAAGTTGTGTCCATATTAACTCTATTGGGTTCAATTTACAATAGTAAGGAGGAAGTAATTGTAATACTGGGCATACCAAGCACGGTATGCCCATTACTGCGAGTACAGTTATCAACAACATATTCCTTCTGGTACTGTCTACTGTCAACAACCTCCAACAATTCCTTTTTACTATATGATGCCTCAAAGTACAAATCTTTCTCAAACAAATTCTTGAATTTGTAATTTGTTTCAAGTAATATTTGGAATTTTCTCATTAATCTTGAATAATATGATACGTTGTCCATGATAATCACACTATATTTAGGTAATCTCGGAAGAAGAGGTTCCTTTAATATTTTTTTGTAGGTATTAATAATACATCATCGATCCATCTATTTTCTCCACCGCAGTGTAAAATTATAATTCTCTGTCCTGTCATGTAGGTAAGATGTTTCTCCTATAGTCTTGTAGCAGATTGCTTTGGACACTCTGATAAACATGTTTCTACAATTGCTTCTGATTTAGACAATTTAGAACACAATTCTTCATAAACATGTTTCAGCATATGTTTGGATGGTATCATCAGAGAGGTATCGAAAATGTCGCTTACATTTTACTACACGGCTTTGTAAAGATATTCCAATTGATTAGAGGGTTCCGCTGGCTCTTCAGCTGCAGAAGTTAGTTTTATAAAAACTAACTTCTGTTTTTTTCTTCAAAAAAAAACATTAAACGTTTACATCTATGGTTCCTGAGTTGAACTTTTTTTATACTTCATTTCCATCATATTGATAGCTGAAAGCATTATAATTGACGCCCGAACTTCTTGTGCGATATATATGTATATATATATATATATATATATATATATATATATATATATATATATATATATATATATATATATATATATATATATATATATATATAAACTCCTGGACAAAATTAACGCACCACTCATATTTTTCTCAATAATCTTTATTTATTGATACTTTACTGTACGACAAGTTGCCTATAGACCTTGTTTGACAGTGACAGTTGTTATGTAAGCTAATAATAGTCTTGTTTTAACAATAATTTGTATTAAACTTCGCTTTAGACTAAAAGTGAGTTAAACTTTTCATAAAAAGTGCCGATTAAAGCAAAGTGCTTGTGAGAAACAAGCTTTTTATTGTAATATTTTTCATCACATAGGTTCATTTGCATAAAAATCAAATAAAAAAATGTACCACCAAAGAAATTTGTCAATGGAGGGGCAGTGCGAGCATTGGATCTCCTAGATGAAGGATATTCAATGCGATACGTTGCAGGTTTTTAAGGAAGACATTATTCCAGCATCAGTCGCAAAGTGAGGCGATATAATGAAACAGGGTCGTGCCATCGAAGACCATGGCAAGGGCGAAAACGTTGCAATAATCAAATTGATAATCGTTTTTTGAGACAACGTGCTCTCAGAGATAGGAGAGTCACCAGCAATTTGCTGAAAAATGAAGGAGCAGATGTTCGAAATGTCGCGATATCGTCTAGAACAGTTAGAAAACGTTTACATGAAGAAGAATTAAGCAACAGTAAACCGGCCAAAAAACCCTTGCTTACCAGAGAACACAGGGTTCAGGGATTGAATTTTGTAAGATTGCATCAAAATTGGACCATCGATGATTGGAAACGAGTTCTTTTCTCCGAGGAGACTAGAGTAAGCCTAAAAGCTCTAGATGGTCGTGAGCGTGTCTGGCGAAGGCGAGGAGAAAGGTTTGCCAGCTGCAATATCTCTCCTGAAGTACCTTTTAGTGGTGGCTTTAAAATGTTTAGGGTGGGAATTTGTTTTGAAGCTTGTACGGAGTTGGTCCCCATACGTACGAGGTCTATAAATGCCCATTATTACTTAGACACCATTATTGTCGAACATGTAATGCCTTTTGCTCTGTTTCTTGGACCTAATTTTTTATTCATGCAAGACAAAGCTCATCCTCATGTGGCTCGACAAGTTATTGGCTACCTTAATGATGTTGATAATCAATTATTTAGAGTGGCCACCTAACAGTCCGGACATAAATCCTATAGAGCATCTATGGGACTATCTCAAAAAAAAAGATTCGAAGTCGTAGACCCCCTATAGCCAATCACAACCAACTCATTAAGACCGTTATTGAAGAATTGGAGAATATTCCGCAAGCTTTTGTTGAACATTTGATATCAAGCATACCTTGATGCATAAATGCAGTCATAAGAAGTAGAGGAGGGCCTACACGGCATTAGTGTTGACCCAGATGCATTTTATTGTGTTACTTTTCTGATTTTTTTCTTTTTGCAATTTGGAGTTATGCTAGCTTATTTACGCATTTCCGGCAAAAACAATTTTTTAAAGACACAATAAGGCAAATGAAGGTCACGATAAATTCATATTGGACTTATTTGTAGGTGTTTATTATTATTTCAATGTAACTTAGTTTTATTTTGTGTTCATATTGTAAATATTTAGATTAATTAAAGTGGTGCGTTAATTTTGTCCAGGAGTTTATATATATATAGATTTTTCAAACCATGATTCACAAATTGAACCCTCCATATCCTCATGATAATCTAGATTCACGTCTTTATTTTTTTTACAGATATTAATAATAAATCGTCGATGCATCCATTTTCTACACCGCAGTGTAAAATAATTATAATTCTGTCCTTTATTGGGCGGTAATGAATTAGAACACTTTTTGTTATTATTCGTCCAACTTTTTTCACGGTGTCATGAATACCATACCAGGTTTCATCCACATAAACAATATTTCGTTTAAAAATAAAGTTTAAAATAATATAAAATATTATACCTGCCTACCCAATTGTAAACCACTGGACGGTCGAAACGAAATTTATTGGGATAAACTACTTTATGGTTTCGGTTGCTCAGGCAAAAATTGTTATCTTACGCAAAGAATGCATCGATGATAACTTTATCTGAGCGACTGTACATATTTTACCAGGCTCATCTAAATGTAAATATCGATGAGAATATTAAAACTTTGTATTATTATACATCTCAGTCATTGATAATTTTGCAGTTAATAACTACTCCTGGTAGAGTACTTTTATTTTATTTTTTATTATCTGCTTTTATTACAGATAAATATATTTTTACACAGTCTCACCGAAATACGAGGCGACTATACACAAGAATTTTGTATACGATGTGCAGAAATTAAAAATGATAGTCACATATGCGACACTAAAAAAACTTTTTGTATACATTGTAAAAGTAAAGATCATATTTCGATCTCTAAAAGTTGTCCCGTTTATGAGGAACAAAAAAAAATTAAAAACATTATGTTGATCAAAAAATCTCCTTTTTAGAAGCAAAAAGATTTAAAGAATCATCTTTTTCCGAATTTGTTAGTAACAATAAATTTTCGATATTGTCAAATCTTGAAGAAAATTTTCCAAAACTACCTAACGTATCTGATGACAATATGTCATCTCACCCTACCATTCCAATATCGTGTATGAAAAAATCAACAAACTTTACTCATCCTGGACCTAGTAGGATTAATACTGAACATAATGCACTTAAAAAAAGGAAAGTTTCTACTCCTGTTTCACAATCCCCTACAGATTCCTCCACCTTTCCTTTTAGATTTGGCCCGTTACAGCCTCTACCACCTAATCCCAATAAACCTAACAGTTCAATAGATGGTGAAAAAAATAAGATGGTTATTTCGTTAGTCAAATTTTTTTCTGAATTTATAAAAAATGTAAAATCATTTGAGGATGCAGAAACACTGGATAATAATTTGTTAGCTAAGGGTTTGCATACTGTTCTCGAGGATATTTTTAAAGGTACTTAAATTTATGGCTTTAAACACTAAACTTAAAATTATGCAATGGAACGCTAGATCAGCTGTTGCAAATAAAAACAGCCTACTCAATTTCCTTATTAAAGAAGATAGTGATATTGCTCTTTTAAGTGAAACCTGGTTCAAAAATAATGTTGTATATAATTTTAAAGGTTATAATATTGTTCGTCAAGATCGTGCAGACGGTTTTGCTGGTGTCGCTGTTTTGGTAAAAACTGGTATCCGTTTTGAAATATTAAAATTAAATAAAAACTTCAATAAAGAGCTGCTTGCCCGTGGTATTAAAGTTAATTACGATAATACTCACTTGAGTTTTCTCTCTGTATATAGATGTCCAAAAACCAAAACCAGAATAGAAGATTGGACAAACTTATTTTCACAAGTGAAGCACCCTTGCATTATTGGGGGTGATATGAATGCCCACAATGCGCTCTGGGGATCATCAAAAAATAATAATATTGGCGATCAAATTGTAGAGACCCTACAGGATCTTGATTTCATTGTGATGAATAACGGTCAACCTACTTGTCAAGGAAATCCAGGACATTCAGATTCTATGATTGATATTACGGTTTGTTCCCCTTCCATTTTTGCTAAGACATTTTGGACTGTAGATTCTGATACACTTGGATCAAATCACTATGTTGTAAAAATAGAATTCGAATACCCAAGAGCTGTTAATGAGACCATATATCCCAAAAGTAAATGGAATACTAAGAAAGCTAATTGGGATATGTACGCTGAAATAATCGAGAATACTTTAAATGAAAGTGGACCTATATCCCCAAATGCTGAAGAAAAATATAATCTTTTATTAGACTGTATCAATAAAGCTTCCATACAATCCATTAGCCAATATAAACCCTTTAAGTGTAAGAAACGGACTCCTTCACCATGGTGGGATGCAAAATGTGATCTAATTGTTGCAGAAAGAAAAAATGCATTAATAAAATACAAGCAAGATCCATCAGTTGAAAATTTTATTAAATGTAAACAAGCTAGTGCACACGCTAAGAAATTATTGAAATCGAAAGCCAAACAAAGCTGGGTTGATTGGTGTTCAAAATTAAATAAACAAACGTCGCCTACTTCGATTTGGAATCAAGCGAAAAGGATGAACAGGAAAAGGGTCAATGCTCCATTACCACTAGAAGATTCGTGGATAGCAGAGTTCTTCGACAAAATTGCACCACCATATGTAAACAATCACGAAGATTTAATGTTATTTAATCCGAATCATAGCCATTTTCTCTTAAAACCGTTTACTATGCTAGAATTGGACTGTGCCCTTAGTGACCGTCCTAACACTTCTCCTGGTTATGATGAAATCAAATATATTATGCTATTTAATTTACCAAATAATGCAAAAGAGTTACTTCTAAATATTTTTAATCAGATAATTAGAGAAGGTTCTAACATTTCGGCCTTCAAACATATTATTGTCGTTCCTATTCCCAAACCTGGGAAAAATATAAAATTAGTTGAAGCTTACAGACCCATATCTTTATTATCTTGTGTACAAAAAACTCTAGAGAGAATACTTAAGGCTAGGCTAGAATGGTGGTTACTAGAGCAGAACCTTCTACCCAAAGAACAATACGGATTCAGGAAAGGTTTTGGTACTTTGGATGCATTGGCTTCCCTAGTTGTAGACATTCAAAACAATTATTCCCGGAACAATTACTTACCGGTATTATTTCTTGATATAGAAGGTGCTTATGACTCTGTGTGTCTAACAGCACTTAAAGAAAAAATGACAAGAATATTTCAAATTCCAGCTCAATTTGCTGATAGTATTGTTAATCTTTATTCAAACAGATTAGTTTATTTAAGAAAAGAACAAATGCTTATAGGTCCCAGAATCGTAAACAAAGGATTACCTCAGGGTTCTGTATTGAGTCCTATCCTGTTTAATTTGTACGTAGCCGATTTGTACAATATTAAAATAAATAACATACCATTCAACCTCATACAATACGCAGATGATTTCTGCATTTACACAGAACACAAAGAATATAAAAAAGCAATCAAAAACTTGGATAGTATCTATCAACTACTTCAAAAATGGCTTTATAAAAACAATTTTGAATTATCTTGTAATAAATCTCAGGTTTGCATTTTTACCAGACATTATAAACCTAACGATCAAATAATTAAATTAGGAGAGCATCAATATCCACTAAAAAATAAGGTCAAATATTTAGGGATGACACTTGACAAACATTTGACTTGGAAGGATCACATTGAGGATATGTTAAACAAATGCAACAAGGGAATAAATTTCCTTAAATCAATTAATAAAACGTAGTGGGGTGCTGATGTAGATGTAAATTTATTATTCTACAGAGCGTATATTCGCTCCATTTTGGATTACGGAAGCATAATTTATGGATCAGCCAGTAATGTATTGCTAAATAAAATTAACGTAATACACAATTCAGCTCTACGTACATGTTTAGGTGCTATGAAGTCCACACCAATTCAACCCTTGTATTTGGAAGCCTTGGAACCACCTTTAAATATCAGACGAAACTTCCTGACCGAAAAATTTCTGGTAAAGACATATATAAAAAATCAATCGTTATACACAAAGCTCATCACTCTGAATTGCTATGATTTGTCTACTAAATACTGGGAAAAAAAGAAATCGCGTTTAGTCTGCGAAGCTTTGCAACATAATATGGAAGCATTAAAAGAGATAGATAAAGCTACGTATACTCTTCAAAACATCTCATATGCAACATATCATGGTTCAAATGCAGATATCATGGTACCAAAATATAGTGACAGTATACACATAAATAGACAGATTATTCACTCAATATTATCAGAATTCGAAAACTCCGTCGTTATATATACCGATGCCTCCAAATCATCAAACGGCACTGGATGCGCTTTTTTTATTCCATTGGAACGAATAGAGCGCACATTTAAGTTGAACTCCCAGATCTCTATTTTTACAGCAGAAGCTCTTGCAATATATGAGGCCTTACTTTATGCAACAGAAAGTCACTCGGACCATATAGTGATATTATCAGATTCTTTATCAGTTTTGACCTCTATTGGGAAACCGGGATTGCCAAATACGTATAGTTGCCCTTATATTTACAAAATTAAGGATATTAAACAAAAGTTAGTAACAAGGGGCAAAAATGTACTTTTTGTTTGGATTAAAGCACATATAGGTTTGGAAAATAACGAACATGTAGACCAATTAGCAAGAGAAAGTATTATGTCTGGTAGAGAAACTTCGTATAAAATCACGGCTTGCGACTTTCTGGCTTCCTTAAAATTAAGATTATACCAAAGGTGGGATAATATATGGAAGGAATATTCCATTGTTAGCCCAAATAGATACACTTCTCTTCAAACAGATATTCCTAAAACTCCTTGGTATAAGTTTTTTAATGTACCTAGAAAATATGTTACCACGATCATAAGACTGAGATTTGGGCACGCTTGTTACCCCAAACATTTATTTAAACTTAAGGTTTTAGATAATGATCAATGTGAATTTTGTACAGAAGAAGGAAACCTAGATCATATATTTTTCAGTTGCCCCAGAAATATTATAACTTCATCCAGATTAATAAATAATTTACATAAACACAATATATTAGCCCCTTGGAACCTTCAGTACCTATTATCATTAGACTCGAGAGCAGTGTATGATTTATTAGTTATGTTTTTAAAAGATAGTAAAATAACCATGTGAATAATTATACATTAGTTAATAACGTAACCTTTGTCTCTAACCCAATTGTTTAAATTCCTTTCTTACCGTGGCCTAGTGTTGTATGTAAAAAACAATGCCTTGATGGGCCCCTAGGCGAGAAGAGAGTGACCCTGTTTACCTGTCTTGTATATTTATTTTAATATAAACTCAGACAATCTTTTTTTTACCATGTTGAGCCTGGCTGAATGACTAAAAGTCTATGCAAAAAAAAAATGACTGTTACGTCCCTCCACACGTCCCTTCTTATTTTTTAAGTATTTCTTATTATTTTATTCTACATTTAATTCTTTAATTGACGTGTGTGTATATCTTATATACGTAACCATGATACGGCTCTGTACACAACGCCCCTATGAGACTTAGTTAAGGGAAGCGAAGCTACGAGACGACACGCAACATGCACCTCACTCGCAGTCTTGTATAGATCAGCGCGATAAACACTCCAGTTTTTTTGTGTAAACTTAACTACGCAACTTCTGCCCCCCTGAGTTCCACAGTGCACTGTGGAAGAAGCAGAAGTGTTAGTTCAACATCACAGGTACCGTAATTTGATTGCATACACACACAATATTGATATTCATTGATAAATTTTACATATATCTTATTTTCGTATAAAAATAATACCAGCACCTAAATAAACAATTATGAACAACTTATAGAATTTACATTTGTACAATGACTTTATTGGCTAACGTATGGTATGCGTAAACATATCTATTTATGTACAAAATGAAATTGTCCTATAAGCGTCTTAAGTGCCTTATTACCTAAATGATTTGTCCTAACTGACTAATTGCACTGTTTACTAACATAAATTGTCCTATCTCACATATGCTAAGAAAAATTGTCCGTTTTAACTTTAGAAATGCAGTTAGGACTAGTTAAGGTAGCATTTTATACTGAACGGCATCAGTTAGGACAATTTTGCGTAGTATGATAAAAGCATGTTTGTAATATAACTTCAAATAATTAATTATAAAAGTTATTTGTTATTGTCAGACATTGGGTGTACGCTTACGTTTTTTGTATTTTAAGTAAGTATATATTGTGAGAAATGGATGAAGGATAAGTTTAATAATGTTACCATAAATATAAGCAATAACTGATTGTAATTATTGTTTGTAGTAGTAGCAAAAAATATAGACGCATATGCGTCTATATTCATTGGTAGTAGCAGTGTAGCGTCACTTAGCCGGAACAGCGATAGATGTAAACTTATGGTATTTAGCCAAAATAGATAATGATCCAGATTATATACCTGGGCCGTCCAATTAATTCGACAATCTAGATGCAGATCTAGATCCAGAAGAAAACGAATTTAACTTCGTTCAGAATTTCATTCGAGATATTCATTTTACAGCTCACAATTATAAACAAAACAGTTGATAAAGCTAAGAGTAAACTGTATACAAAAACTGGGAAAATAGGAAAAAGAAAACAAATTGAAGAGCCGTTTGTCGAAAGAAAGAAACAAAAAAGAGAGAGTTACATAAAAGCTCATAAAGTTAAAAAGTCACGTAAATTCAAATTCAATTGCGCTGAAAAAATTTCGTATACTAGGCAAAAAGACATTAATACACAATACTGGCTATTGGAAAAGAACACCAAAAACAGTTTGTTTTGAGCTACGTAAAATAAAGTGAGAAAAAAGAAGTACTACTCAGAATCAAACATTACCAAGAGTGTATTCCTACAAATACTATGTAACATCAAAGAAAGCCGAAGAGGTGTGTATTTGTACAATGAAAAGCGTACAAAGATATTTCTTTTGGCGACATTGGGCTATGAAAAAGACAGTGATAGAATCATTGCTGTAGAAAATATAATCAAATTTTTTGAGCCAGGTCATACTTTTATGTCAGCAGATTCATTTCATCTCCAAGTTGAGCTTGCCCAAAAAAAAAAAAAAAGTATACGATTGCGACGATTTTTTTGGAACGGTAATTCATCAAAAGTTAATTTAATAAAAATGCTACTTTTTAATTTCACTGACTGTACCTCCAAATATAAGTTACAAAAGCTGATTTCTCGCGTTTACTTAAAAGATATAGTTTGTCTTCATTTTAAAAGAAGAAATTATTACAAAACAGAATTTGAAAATAATTTTATTGATTTAAAAGATATTTTTATAATGAGATACGTTAAGGGTAGGCTAACGAGTCCCCAGATTCGTAATACATGTCGCGGTGTAACTTTAGATAGAAAAAAATCTTATATCCAAATTAAAAGCGCACATTCCTCTAAATCGTATTTTGAGAAGATAATTGAGATACAATTTGAGAGATAATTTTGAGAAGATTTGCCGGTTAACGAACATGCTTTTAAGGAAGAAAATCATTATTATTAGTATTATTTTAATATTTTTATCGATACATATCATTATGTACTTACTTTACTTTTTCGTGTCTGGATCTGACTACAGTTTTTCTGCCCAATATCGGGCTACGTCTACACCCTTTGTATTTGCGAGCCATAAATCATCGAGGGTGCACTGTGATGGGCAAAGTCTGCATACTCTCAGGTGCTCCATGTTCTGTATTTCCCCACATTCACAAAGTGCGTCGCTGTCTGTCTTGATGCCCCATTTAATGAGGTTCTGTTTTACAGGGGCAACACCTGTGCGTATGCGATTCAGTGTCCGCCAGGTTCTCCAGTCCAGGTTCATTCCATTAGGTCGTTCTGGATGCAGGGGGAACAGTTCGGGTGGTTCGACGCTGACATTTCTCATAAACCTTTTCCTTGATTTAAGTCGGCTGATTCCTGGTGGTTCGTCAAACCCGTATAATTGGTGCCTTTCATCGAAAGTTTGCCTGAACTTCTCCACATATTGTGAGGCGCATCTACGGTCATCTGGTGATGAGAATCCAGCTACCCGGTACAGTAGGGATAGGGGGGTAGGCTTCATACAACCGGTAATTATTCTGCATGTTTCATTCAACGCCGTGGTGACTTGTTGGGCGTGTCTAGATCTACCCCAGACGGGACAAGCATATTCCCCTGTTGAGAAACATAAGGCCTCAGCTGTTGTCCTCAAGACCTGGGGGTTTGCACCCCACTTGCTCCCTACAAGTTTCCGGAGAAGGTTATTTCTCGTAGAAACATCATAGAAACATCACAATCATTATGTAAATTGTGTATTAAGTGTAAAACTTATTATAATAAAATTAAAAGGGTTCAGTTAATTGGAATTTCAGTTTCATTTGGACCCAATTCTGCAGAAAGCGACCAACCCACATTATATCAAAAATTGAGCTAATGTCATTTTTCGACTGCTTTCAACCTATTCTTCATTTTGCAGAAGACGACCAACTGCTATCCTGGCATTTTATAGGAAAAAACGATCATCACTGAAAATGTTTATTTTATAATCACGAATTATTTATTTACAGAAAACATCCAAACCACATGATTAACAAATAAAATGTACTTCCATCTATTAACTTATTGCAGAACGCATCCAACCCACATGGTCGCCTGCCGCTATTTATTTATCTTTTGACCAAGTGATGACCAAGTGGGTTGGATGCATTCTGCAAAACAAAAATCTACCACCTAACCTCAAAATCTAGTGAATAATCATTTCGTCTCGTATTACTATTACTCGTACCTACTACTTAATCGTATTTTTGTTGAAATAATGGACATTTGCTCATAATTTGTTCTTTTAAAGTATTACTAACGAGTACGGAAGTGTGTGTTGTTAAACATGTTAAGAAATCATGCTGCTAAAATATTGGAATTAGCCAAGAAACAACAGGGTAAGTAATTAATTTTTGATGACTCCAAATTTACTGTATTTCAAACAAAAATAATATTGGGTATTACACGATGTAGTTGACTTTAATTTTCTAAATATATCAACTTTATTACAAAGTTCCAATTTGCAATGATTCCTGTTTTGTTTTAAATGACAGGAAAAAATATAATGCTTATTTTAAAATAATTTATTTAATAAATAAAATTTTAATGGCGTATACCTAGGTACTCAGATACAGGGTGTTTCTATATTCGACCAACAACATTTTATCACAGAGAGCTCTCGTTAATTAATGAATTTTGATATAGGAACACAAACCCTTAAAATGCTTAGTTTCTGATATACAGGGTGTTAAAAATTTGAAATAAAAATAAACAATTTGCCATAAATCAAAAATACCTTCAAATTTAATATTCTTTGCAAATTTGGTGACCAACATGCTTTTTAATAAAGTACCAAATATTTTGACATAAAGTTTTGAAAAGTTTCACCAGTGGCGCGCTATCGAGTTAGTTGACAAGTTTTATCCCCCCATTTTTACGCCACTGGAGAAAACATTTTTAAACTTGTTTTAAATTCTCTGTTTAGTTTTAGTTAAAAAAATAATTAAGTTTTTATTTTAGATATATTGATTGCTAATCCCGACACTAGTAGAAACACATTGTCTGTTTTGGAATCTGTGAAACACGCTTCGGGCGATGAAAATGGGGGAGCAGAAATTAATGTAAGCAAAAAGCAAAAGCAAAATATTATATTTTATTCTCTTATAAGTGGTCTGGGATAGCACCACGATTAACATAATTCTCCTGCCATGGAAGCCACCCTTCTCGAGAAATAAAATAATCTGCCAATCCCTCCATTTGCAGTTTGGCACAATGTGTTGCATTGCTTGATACAATTTTGTTGACTGTTCTTAAGGAGTAGTAGTAATACTACTGTGGCCTGCAAAATTAGTTCGCTAACTTCTAATTCTGCCTGTATTGTACTATGTAAAATTTGCCACCTCTGACTTAATATATCGAAGGCATTTTTAATAGTTCTTCTCCCTCTACTACCTTTGTAATTAAAAATATTTTTTTTCTCACCCAAGTTGTTTCCTGCATATGGTCTTATTATGTTTTGATGTAGAGGGAATGCAGAATCTGCAACAATATAATGGTTTATTAGAAGATGTGTTTTAGGTAAGGTCTTTGGGGGAGGAAGATTTAAATTTCCATTTAGTAGTGCACACCATTAAAACAATACTAAAAGTTTTCTAGGTTGAAGTAAGTGCTTCCAGATTTTGCTAATGCTTTTATTGCAATTTGTTTACCGTCCACTGCCCCAATGTAGTTTGGTAAATTCCACTGCTTGTAATATTCCTCTGCTCTACTTTTCCATTCTTCAACTGTTGGGACTGGCAATTGTGAGGGTGAAAGGACATTCCATAGTATTTCACAAGTATCTTTAATAATCTTATGTGGTGTTGTTTTGCCTATTCGGTAATTCCATGCGATTTCTTGCATTGAACAGCCTTCTGTGGTCATGGTTAGTGGTCACTTTTAAGGATGGAAATAAAACAAAAATATATTTCTGGCGCCTACTTTAAGTTATAAATAATTCCAACTAAAATTTTAATAAACGCTTGAAATGTGTATTATTTACAATTAATTTTTTCAGTCTTGAAGTTTTAAAAATAAGAAACCTAAAAAACACTTAGGTATAGTTATGCAAAAAATCAGTAGTTGTCAGTGCAATAAAACAAAATATCAGTTGTTGTCATGCAAAAAGATCAGTGATGGTCACAAAGGTACTTTAGCCACATTTAGCCATCTACATCTATGGGAGTTTTGAATTCATACTAAACTCTGTCTCCTAAAGTATTTAGAGTAGGAGTAGAAAGACGACTTATAATTTGATTTAACTAATTACACTAACATCTTTTTCATTCAATTTAAACAATGTTTTTAGGTAATTGCAACAGTTCATCGCAACCACTTCATACTCAGTTTTTTCATAAATGTCCTGTATTATACACGCATATTTATGAAACTTCTTCTTATCAGGAAAATGTACTAAGACGAAATCTCCCTTCTTATATATCCACTGGTTCAAGTCACTCTCAACATCATTTTCTTCCAGTATAGTTTCTTTTTCCATGTACCGTTCAAAGTCACTCACTATATCATCTATACTACTACCAGATTCGACCCACTCTTCCTCAGTTTCAGAGTCAGGCCATTCTTTCTGACCCTTCTTTTTGGTCCTCTTTACAACCATTTTATTTTATTTTTCTTGCAGTTTCAACTGTTTTGCTTTTTCTTTCTCCTCTTTCGCCTTTGCTCTTTGTTCCGCTCTCAATCTTTTTGTGCTTTCTAGTTCCAATTTTTCCTTTTCTTTTCTTAAATGGCATTCATGCCACTGTTTAAATGATGCAACAAATGGAATCTTCTCTTTTTTTCGTCTTTTATTTCTTGTATCCTTTATTTCAGGCCAATGCAATACTTGTTTGAAAGGAGTTGGGATTGTCTGACCATCTATGATTAATTTCTTTTTAACAACTTCAACTTTATCACGCTGAACGCCAGACTTTTCAGTTGGTGAGCTATTTATATTGCATATGAGCTTGTCGGTTGGAGTACATAGATCTGCAATGGCAACTATAGACACCCGATTAATATTTGAAGGCCCTGGCTGCGGCTCATGTACAGAAATATCAATTAAAGGAGTGGTTTCTCTTTCGAGATCCTCGGGTTCAGGATTTTGTGATGTTGCTGCAGGGGCACCGGAAACTACTGATACGTTACTTTCTTCCCTGCTTTCCCTATTTAATTCTGTACAAGTGTTTAATACCTTCCTGTAATATTCAAAAAGTGCTAGAAATGTATTTTCTCCTGTCCATTCATCATTGCTTTCTTTAAAATCAGTTATCAACTTTGCGTCAAGATGTTTCTCTAAAAAGGCCAAGTCATTTTTGAATTCTTATTGTTCAATATTATAGGACCAGTTCAAGTAAAGGACAAAAGTCTCTTTTCCGTAAAACTGGATTCTCGAGGTGTTCATTTCGCCACTGGTGCACCTGTTGCTTCCACCCTTCCTTGGGTTTTCTAAATACTGCGACATCCATCGGTTGTAGGAGTTGGGTAGCATTCGGACATAATGCGATCAAAATTATACCGCTTTCATCATAAAACTTGCTTGTATGGTAAGTTAGATGGGAGACATGACCATCGATAAAAAGAATTACTGGCAAAACAATCTGCTCTCGAAGTAACCATGGGTGTAATAGATTAGTGATATATTCATAAAAATTCATTCATCCATCCTGAGTCAGATTTACCGATTCCCCACCTTTCAGGAACACTATTCGCAATATCAAGCGGTACCCTGTCATACTTAAAGACCACCTAGGTGCTTCCTCCTGTACTTGCTGTAACCAATATGGTTAAGCATTATTTTTCATTCGAATTCACTCGTTGATATACGTTTTTTTGCCCTCTGCTTTTTAGTACTTTATTACCTTTGGGGTTCTGGAAAAAAGCTGACTCATCTCCATTATAGACTCAGCATATTGTTAAAAACAAACCAAACGCATCTCACAACCAGAGGAAAAGTGGCAAACAAGGCCTATATTCAATATTTAAAGTTATTTTATTATAACCATGTGGCGGGCATTTTTGACAAGACATTGTTAATTAAGTCATATGTTGTTTCAACTGTCACCTATTGAAACAGCACCTGTCTTAATTACTTCTTATTTTTGTTGGCATAAAACAATTACATTATTTAGTCAGCAATTTTAGACTTTTTTAATTCTCACACAAAATTAAATTAAAAATAAATATAGGTCACTCCTCTAAATAAACATATCATGTTTAATAAATTATTTGGTTTAATTCATGTTAAACTATTAAACATAATATGTTTATATAGAGGAGTGACCTACATTTATTTTTAATTTAATTTTGTGTGATAATTAAAAAAGTCTAATATTGCTGACTGAATAATTGTTTTATGCCAACAAAAAGAAGAAGTGATTAAGACAGATGCTGTTTCAATAGGTGACAGTTGAAACAACATATGACCTAAGGTGGATTTTCCATCGAGCAAAAAGACAAAAGAGGGAATCTAATCGTTATGAAAAGGAGACCAAAAAAGTGGCCTCTGATGGCGGACATATCCGGAAATTCGAATGCGCCAAATTTAAATTTCATGACACTTTACAATAATAATACAGTGGTGTAGGGGTTCTAATTTATCTATTTATTTGTTATATCACATAATATTAATATTACATAATAATAATACATAATACACTTAAAATACTTTTTTTTAACACTAGAATACAATAAATTTTTAATTAAATAATAACAATAATAGTCTAAAATGTAAAACAATTGTTAAAAAACTTCAATAGAAAATACAAATAATCTTTCATGTGACAGTTGGGATAAACAATAACATCAGCAATAACATAACCCAACTAAATTTGATTTCTTAAACAAGGAAAGAGTCTCTCTTTCCTTGTTTAATGTGGCCTCTCAAGATGGCACTTCCTGTCTAACAATATTTTTGCCCCCACTACCTTTAAATTCCCTCTTTTGTCTTTTTGTTCGATGGGATTTTCACAGGTCCGGCATCCGACGGTACGATGATACGATTTAAATTTCAGCGAATTTCATTGGTTGAAAAATGACAAGTGGTTTTTTCGTACGAAATTAAAAGTCATCGGAAGAAGTTAAAAATATTTTAACTTTTGCACGAAAATCGGATGAATTTTGACATTGTTGACATTCTAACTTGAACCCTTACCTTACTTTTGTGGAGTGTTTATGTTTACTATTTGAAATATATTTAAAATGGAACAAAGACCTAATTATTATATAAATGCAATGAATAAAGTGTTGCTTTTGGGTCTTCTATACTATGTGAGGCAAAAACGACGAAAACGAGCTATATAATATATAATATATAAAATATATAATATATATTATATCAAACAAAACAGCTAACATTTATTGACAGTTAATTGAAATAAATATTAATCTTATACTATATTATTTATCTATGTAACCATCCAATAATCTGACACATGATACATTATATATGATATATATGTCAAAAAATTTCGGATACGACAATCAAATATATTCGTACAAAAAATTCGTATTTCGTGTCATCGGATATCGGATCTGTGAAAATCCAGCTTTAATTAACAATTTCTTGTCAAAAATGCCGGCCACATGGTTATAATAAAATAACTTTAAATATTGAATAAAGGCCTTGTTTGCCACATTTCCTCTGGTGCGTTTGCGCACCAGAGAGAGATGCGTTTGGTTTGTTTTTAAAAATATGTGTATGTCCATGTCAATTTTATTATACACTAAGAGATAGTGTCGACATTATGGTAAGATTAAAATAACATCTTTAATTATGATATCGTAAAGAATGTTTTTCCATTACAGCAAGTTCTGATGAATCCCAAAATTATGTGGCGAAAGCTTGATTTTTAATAAAAGACACTCACTTAGAAGCACCCGTTTTTCTTTATATATATATATATATATATATATATATATATATATATATATACATATATATATATATATATATATATATATATATATATATATATATATATATATAAACAACACAGTTTATTAGGGCTGCAGTCAGAAAGTTTGGCCGGGATGTTACAGAAACGCTCTTTTGACTTTTGGTCTAGCTTTCGGAATTGTTTTATTCCTTCTTCAAGACACTGTAATTAGTTGTCAGTGCAACTTACTAAAGAGCGTTTCACGTTAAGAAAATAACATTGCGGAGATAGGGCCATGTATTTCTTATGGACGATAGAAGCGCAGCGATGCCACGATGAACACAAGCACGATTCAGGGTTGTATAAATTTGTATTTTCGTTTTCACAGACATGAATTAAATTAATGTTTTTTAACGTAATTGACCAAAAATGCCCAATCGAAACAAGAGATGAAAAGTAGGGAAAATGATTTTAATTAAATAAATAGTATTTACAAAAGATAATTTTATTTTATCTTATTTTAATTATAGTAACGACAGTTTATTTGTTTTTCGGTAAGAATATACCATGAATCATAGAAATCAGTAGAAAATATTGCTTAGTTAAATCATGCACTTTGCCGGCTATTAAAGATTTAAAGGCAAATAAACGGACCGCTTGGAATGCATATATCTAATTACTAGTTGCAACTTAAAATAATATGGTGTACGTATGTCAGCGATTTTATGTCGTTCTCTGAGACTATATAATGATAATAAGGCTTTGTAGTTCTTCAGTTGTTATTCTGACTTTACAGTTAAATGTTAATTGAAAATGGAAATTCGAAAAATATATCCACAATCTAGTAAACCGCATGCCTGAGAGTCTTGGCAACACTGATCTCCATAAGCCTAATGTTATTTTCTTAACGTGAAACGCTGTATAGTCGTTGAGATTATTTATATAAAGCTATGACACTCAACATTAATAACACACATATACAATACAACATATAAAATAATGAACAAAATACATTTTAAAATTTAGTTAATGATAGTAAAACTTCGTTTGTGACATCTTTTAATGGTGTGATTTAACTAATCCATAGAGAACAGAAAGAAAAAACAAAAATAGTATGATTAAATTGTGATTAGCTGTTCTTCATGTTTTATTAATGGAAGTAGTACATTAAACCTGTTTTGATGGTATGCAACATGTTTTGCATGCAGGTGTATTATGGTGTGTATATGTAAAACTAAATCTTTTTTTATCTTATAAAATTTTATGTTTTATGTTTTGTCAGTAAGTAACAATAAATGTTGCTCAGTTTATCTATGTCAGGCTTTTTATTATACAAGATGTATTGGATTTTATGAAACACATTTCCAAGAAAAATGTGTAATAAGTTGATAACCCTAGTTTTAAGGGCCCGAAACCAAATTTGTTTCATCTTAGATGGAGGTTGAGAATAAAAGTTTATGAAACGGTTACTAAAACAAGGTTTACGATACCACCCCGTCTTTGGCATGCCATCACTGCCACGATGTATAAGCATGTCTAAAAAGGAATCATATTATCAGCCTCTCTCTCTCTCTCTCAACCGTAAACTTTAATTGTTTACACTGGGCGTTAAAGGTGTTTAAAACATCAGTTACTTTGTTTTCAGGGACAGATAAGATAAAATCATCTACATATCGTTTGATAAAAGGTATGTGAAAAGGTATCTTTTAAAATTCGGATTTGGAAAAGGCTAAATCCCAAACCAGCTTGTTCGCCTTTTGTTGGAGGGTGCACACCAGACTGTTCTTAAGTTTGATGTAACTTTTTGTGCCATTTAGTAAACTATTGCTTTCTTCAATGTAATCATTCTTATACATTGCCACTGTTACATTTCCCTTGTAACTTCTAACAATGTGTTGTACAATTGTAAACAATTCCAAATATTTTCGCACACCATTTCTAAAGCCATTTCGAGATGTGGAAGTCTCGGTTATATTGACAACATAAATTGGATAGAATGTTCACAATTTTTTAAATTGATAAGTACCTACTTCAATATTTTGTATTAAAATTTTAACATTTTAATAATGCAATTATTTTAGGTTAATGATTGGTTTGATTTGTTTAATCAGAAGCTACTAGCACAAGGTAGTGGGCCCAGAATGCAGGCTTTTGGGTTAGCATTAGATGAACACATTGCCATTTTAGATAGAATGAATGACGTGATGTCGAAGTGTAGAGTTGGAAAAAGGAAATCACTTATGCCGTTCCAAAATGGTTAGCGAATATATTAAAATTACCTAGTTTGAATAAAATACTCATTTTGTGTTATTTTAGGTATTATCATGGCGAATAATGCGTTGAAAATGCTTTTTACAGACATACAACATAGATTTGGATTTAAATATATTTTGACGTATAGGTTGAATCAAGACATTTTTTGGATTAATACGTGCCAAAGGTGGACTTTATGATATTCCAGATGCGTTAGAATTTAAATATCGTTTAAAAAACTACGTTATAGGCAGAAATGAAGGCAATTTGTCAACGGCTGGAAATGCCGAAGAAGATGCAACTCCTGATTTGCATACAATTGATATCAACCTAAGCGATTTATGTTTTAAAAAATTTAAAACAATAGAAGTTCAAAATCATGATTTAGACGACAAACTAAGTCAGGAATTGGAAGAATTTAATTATGATGGCTTAGAAAATTTGGGCGGATATATGTGCCTTAAATTAAAAATGTAGAATCGTCAGAACATGTTTTTACATGGGTAGACCATCTATATCAGAAGGGGGATTATCGAAGCCATCAGGCGAGATGATGACAAAATTAAATGAATTAGAAAATATATTTTTGGTAGTAAATGTTAATTCGTTGAAAATATCTAAATTTTATTTAAAAAAATTACACGAACGTGCTGAAAATGTCAATTTGGATGAAAGTGTTAAACAACTTTTTTTTAGAAGTCGTTTGTATTTTATAATTAGAAAACTAAATATTGACTTGAAAGAGACTGCCAGGACACACAAACGAAAATTAAATAAAATAATTCAATGATTTTAAAAAACACCAGTGGCCGTTATTTTCTACTCTTCTTAAAGTTCCATCTCCTATCGGAGGTTGGATATCATAACGGCTATGGTCACTTTGTTGGCTGCTGTTCTGAAAAGTTGTAGTGAACTACAGTTAAACCATTCTCTAAGGTTCTTCAGCCAGGAGATGCGTCTTCTTCCTATGCTTCTTCTTCCTTGGATCCTTCCTTGCATAATAATTCTCAGCAGCTCATATTTTTCTCCTCTGGTTATGTGACCCAAATATTCTAGTTTTCTTCTTTTTATGCTGTTCATAATTTCTAACTCCTTATTTAGACGTCGTAGTACCTCAGCATTGGTAATCCTTTGAACCCACTGAATTTTTAATATTCTTCTGTAACACCACATTTCGAACGCTTCTATTTTCCTTATGTGTTGTTTCTTCAATGTACAAGCTTCCATTCCGTATAGTAAGATAGAAAATATGTAACATCTTAGAGTCCTCAATCTGAGATGCAACTGAAGGTCTCTGTTGGTAAGCATTGTCTTCATTTTCACAAATGCTTACCTTGCAGTTTCAATTCGGACTTTGATTTCTTTGCTTTGGTCATTTTTGTCATCAACCCAGGTTCCCAGATATTTATATGTCTCTACTTTTTCTATTTGGGTTTGCTCTATCATTAATCTTTCATTTCCATGTTGCGTTTTTGAGACAATCATAAATTTAGTTTTTCTCTTATTTATTTTTAGTCCGTATCTAATGCAATAATCGTTAATTCTATTTACCAATTCTTGTAGCGATTCCAGGGTGTCTGCCATTATAACGGTGTCATCAGCGAATCTTATGTTATTTACTATTCTTCCGTTTACAGAGATTCCATCACCCAGATCCGCTATCGCTTCCTGGAATATGGCTTCACTGTACACGTTAAACAGTAATGGTGACAGAACACAACCCTGTCTTACTCCTCTCTTTATATCTATATTTTCGGACTTTTGTTCTTCTATCTTTATATTGGCCTTTTGATTCCAATACAGATTGATAATGATTCGTAAGTCTCGTCTGTCTATATCTTTGTTTCTCAGTATTTCTATTAGTTTTTCATGTCGGACCCTGTCGAATGCCTTTTTGAAGTCGATGAAACAGGAATAAATATCTAGGTTCATATCTAAGCATCTTTGAGAGAGGACATTAAAAGCAAACAATGCCTCTCTCGTTCCCAGTCCCTTGCGGAACCCAAACTGAGTATCATTCATATCATCTTCTAGTTTTCTATATAATCTTCCATGAATCACCTTTAGAAATATTTTGAGGGTATGGCTTATTAGTGATATTGTCCTATAGTCTGAACAATCTTTGGCATATACTGTTTTTGGTATTGCTACAAAGGTGGACACCAACCATTCCTGTGGGATTTTTCCAGTTTTATATACTTCATTAAATAGGTCCAGAAGTACAGGTAGAGTTTCATCGTCTAGACATTTCAGTAGTTCCGCAGGTATTTCGTCTGGAAATACAGTTTTTCCGTTTTTTGCGTTTCGTATTGCTTGTTCGATTTCCTCTATTATGATCTCTGGCCCCGTTTCGCTGTCGATTTCTTCCGGTTTTTGCCGATTATCCTCAAACAGATCTGTTATGTATGTCTTCCATTTTTTTAATTTCTCTTTAATTTCTATAATGATTTTTCCATTTGCGTCTTTCAGAAGGGCATCTTTCTTTTTTCTCAGTGTATTTGTCATTTCCTTTATTTTCTTATGCATGTTAAAGCTATCATACTGTTTAGCATATGCCTCTATTTCACTGCATTGATTAGCAAGCCAGGTGGATTTGGCTTCTTTTATTTTCTTTCCTATCAATCTCTGTAGTTCCTTGTATTTTGCTTTACTCCTGCCTTTATGTTTCCTTGTTTCCTCCATTAGATCTAAGATTTCTGAAGTCATCCATCTCTGTTTTTTTCTTATTTTTGTCTGCAGTAGCTTTTCTCCTGCCTTTATTAAAGTTTCCTGTACCATGTTCCATTTGTCATTAACATCTGTTGTTTTTTATTTGGATTACAGTAATTTTAATCGTTGTTTCTCTTTAGTTTCATCCCCGATTGGACGTGATCAAGAATTAATTCTTCATTAGAGTTAGATAATGCAAACATTCTAACACCTAAAAAAATACAATCTTAAATGGGAAATAGTGCAAAAAAAATTTCTAAATTGTTTCCAAATGTCCTTTTTATAAAGTAGGCCGGTTAATAATTTTAATATGCCTTTGTATATTCTAATTTTTAACCGGCAACCTTAACGAGGCCCTATTTCCTCCAATATTTTTATGTCCATTGTCATAAAGGTATTGCCTCTTGTGTCGGCCATGGAAAGAGAAATATATTTTTTTTTAGAAACCTCGACCTTTTCCACAATGCCCGAAGACAGAGACAATGTTTTATATGGATCGCCGTAGTTGGGTGTGCTAAATCCGTACGACTTAAGTGGACTGTATATGTGGTTTTTATTATTTTGAAAATACAACTTAAAACTTATAAAAGTAAAAAACGTAAAAACTGTCTGTTTTTGTCGCCATCATGGCTCTGTCTCTCATTGACACCTTGCTACGAGTCGGCGCGTAGATGCCGCGCACAGTGTCGGCTTAGCTACACTGTTCATGCCGCCCCCCTTGAAAGGCTGAAGTAACACATGCCTTTCAATAGACCGAAATTGTTTCAACAACTATATAACCGGACGAGCTAATTGTCACTAATCGGTAAAACACATAGTTTCGCGCATGCTCTTGAATGTACCGTGAGCAGTACGAACACACACAACGCGCACTATCCCATCGCTGCCCGGATACACATCGACTACTCTTCCTAGTTCCCATTTCATTGGAGGAAGTTTGTCATCTTTGAGAATAACCATCGAGCCCCTTTTTATATTAGGACTTGCTGCTTTCTATTTTGTACGCTGCTGAAGAGATGACAAATATTCTCGCGACCATCTAGCCCAAAAATATCAAATAACTTGCCTAAGGTGATGATATCGCTTGAGTTTGTTTGTATGGACATCTGTGAGATTCTCTTGTGGTACAGCCATTAAGGAATCTCCAATTAAAAAATGTCCTGGCGTGAGTACACCATGGTCAAGTGGATCATTGGACAATGGTAAGAGGGGTCGTGAGTTTAAACATGATTCAACCTGTGCCAGGAGATTATACATCTCATCATATGTGTATTTGTTTTCCCCCAATACCCTTTTTAAATGATATTTTACATACTTAATAGTTGACTCCCATACCCCGCCATTATGAGGAGAGTGGGGAGGTATGAATTTCCAATTGATTTGGTGATCAGCAAAATGCTGGAGAAACTTTGACTTGATATTTGTATCACTTATAAATGAGTACAGTTCCTTCAAATGATTGTTTGCTCCCACAAAATTTTTAGCATTGTCCGAGTACAAGTTTTGACATAGACCCCTTCTAGCAACAAAACGTTTGAAACAGTTTAAGAATGACTCCGTAGTTAACTCATAAACCAATTCAATATGAGTTGCCCTAGTAGTAAAGCAAGTGAATATACAAATGTAACTCTTAACAATTTTACAATTTCTGAGGTTGCTTGTTTTTAACTGAAAGGGACCACCATAATCAATACCGCAATTAAGGAAAGGTCTGGATGCTACTACTCGTGATCTAGGTAATTGACCCATTAGATTATTGATCGTAACTGGCCTTGCCCTAAAACATGTTATGCACTTGTGCAAAATATGTCTGATTGTATTACGCCCTGAAAGAACCTAAAATTTTAGCCGTAAAATAGATAATAAAGTTTGTTGTTCCATATGTAAATGTTTAAGATGATATGAAGTAACGATAAGCCGTGTGAGCACATGATTTTTTGGTAAGATAATTGGATGTTTTTGTGAAAATGGTAATTCTGAATTTTGTAAACGTCCACCAACTCTTAAAATACCCTCTGAATCTAAAAAAGGGTTTAATGAGATGAGACTGCTTGTCTTACATAATAAGCCCAATCTTTTTATTGACAAAATGTCTGAACCAAATGTTTGAAATTGAGCCATTTTGATTAGATTTCTTAGTGCGCCATCCCTTTCATCAACAGTAAGTATACCCCATTTACGTTCACCTATTGGCAATCTACAATTGTTTATAAATCGAAGAATATAAGCTGTGGTTTTTTGTAACTTGTTAATACTTGAACATCTATCCCAAATTGTATGCAATGTTGTAACAATTAATGAAAATTTAACTGGCTTTTTATCGGGCACTTCCAAAGTACTTAAGTCATTTATATTAAAATAAGGCCATTTCTCCTTATCTTCCATTAGCCATTTTGGACCATTCCACCAAAGTGAAGAATCGTTAAGTAATTTTGGTTCCATCCCCCTGGATATGATGTCGGCTGGATTTTCTTTGGAGTGGATGTGATGCCACTCATATGTTTTAGTCAAATTTTGAATCCCCGAAACCCGATGTGACACAAATGTTTTCCATTTTGAAGCCTCGCCCTTTATCTAATGTAATGTAATTGTCGAATCTGTCCAAAAATGCACTTTATTAATTCTTATGTCCATTGTATATACAGGGTGGTCCTAAAGTAATTGTACAAACAGAAACCATAGATTCAGCACTTTAAAATATTACGATTTAAGCCAACTTGCTTTAATAAAATGTTGATATTAAGAAAGATACAGGGTGTTAAAGTGGAAATTTAAAACTCTATTTTTCGCTATAACTTTTACGTTTGTAAATATTTTTGGACAAAAATTTATAATTGGACGCTCTTAAGTAGGATAAATTATAATTTTATTCATAAATTAATGTAACTGATAGATGGCGCCACATATGCCACAGGTGTGGCATAGATTTGCGCTTAACTTTTTTGCTCTTAAAGTTACCTCTATTTGTATTAAAAAATATTAATCATACATTATTTTTACAAAGAAAAGGTATACTTGTTAGTAACCTCAAAATTTAACCGTTTTCGAGATAATCGCATTTTATAAGTCAGCTGCCTCATAATTCTTAGTTGTGATATTTGTGCGGTAAAGCACTCAATGCCTGTAGATAAGCATAATTCATAGTTTATTCTTATTAAAACAACTCAAAGATGATAATGTAACATTACAAAATTTTTGTTATGGCTGCTAAATGTCTTATTGGAGAAAATATTCTTCATCTTCTTCTTTAGGTGCCGTGTCCGTATTCAGACGCTGGCCGTCATCATGTATACAATTTCCCTTTTCTATCGCTTCTTAAATTTCTATACCTGCTGGCGTTGTATTACTTTTTCCCTATTCTAAATTGCTGAAAAACCAAAATATATGGTTTATGTAAGATGGTACACCACCACATTCTAGAGAGAAGACGTTGAGAACATAGTTAAATATACCTTTTCTGAACGTTGGATTGGACGTGGCAGTCATATTCCTTGGCAATGTGGTGAGATATTGATATAATTATTTAATTTATAAAAAAACCCAAAATAATACTTATTATTCATTACGTAAATTGTTGTTTACCCATTTTGATTATGACAAATGGAAACTAAAGCACAGGTATGAAATAACACACGTGTCTTGTTTCATAATACTTTTGCTACAAATCTTACCTTAAAGACTCAGCATTTTTACAAAAACATCATCGTTGGTCTAATAACCGATATTGTTATAAATATAGTAAACACACAGGCAATTTAGTTCAGCATAATATTAGTTCGTTAGTTCATAATATTATCATCATTATCATAATAGTCCATTTGTTCGATATGTAATTATAGTTACTCGTAAGCTTATATGAGTGTATATAAGTAACCAATGAATGAGATACATCACAGTTTAATACATTATTTAACCTTTGCGACATAATATACTATAAGATTTCGATATGTATCCAAATAAACATATTCGTCCATTATACATACCACGTAGCCCAGAATTTAATCCGCTTGATTTTGGTGTATGGGGCGTATTAAAACAACGTGCCTATAAGAATGCCATAAACATTCGCAACCAAATATGGGAAGAAATAAATACTGCAACAGTTTCTTTAGAACCAATGATGCTATTTAATATGAGATGATTTTTATGGAATATATTGACAAATGAATTAATGAAAATGGTAGACATATCGAACACTTACTTTAACAAAAAGTTTAGTAATTTAGTTTAACTATTTCTTAATTTGGTTTGTAAACAAAATGTTTTGATTATGACTTTAATTTAACATAAAATATAAAATGTTTGATGTAAAATCCTATTATTCTGTTTTTTTGTCAAATCCTATTATTAATTATCCTGCTGATATATTTATTTTATTTAATATTTCGTTAACTATTAACTTTAGTTAATGGTATTTTATACCAAAATTTAGATTTATTAATGTTTTTGTCTATTTTTCCTTCGTTGCCTGGGGTAATTGCCTTAACTCAGAAATATGCAGCTGATTTGTAAAATGCGATTATCTCGAAAACTATTGAGTTTAAAAGTTATTAACAGGTATACCTTTTTTTGTTGAAATAATGTATCTTTAATATATTGTATCACAAATACAGGTAACTCAAAGAGCAAAAAAGTTAAGTGCAAATTTATGCCACATATGTGGCATATGTGGCGCCCTCTATCCGCTACATCAAAGTGTGCATCAAATTATAATTTCTCATATTTAAAAGTACCCAGTTGTAAATTTTTATGCATAAATGTTTACAAACATGAAAGTTATAGCCAAAAATAAAATTTTTAATTTGCACTTTAGCACCCTGTATCTTTCTTAATATCAACATTTTATTAAAGCAATTTAGCTTAAATCGTAATATTTTAAAGTGTAGAATCTACTGTTTCTTTTTGTACAATTACTTAAGGACCACCCTGTATAACTTCCCTGGCAAGTTTTGCGCTGAGTAACGCCCCACATAACTCTAACCTTGATAATGAGATTGTCTTTAACGAAGCTACTCTTGATTTAGCACATAGTAGATGCACGTGACTTATTGACCGTACATAAATTGCTACCCCATATGCAACTTCCGATGCATCGCTGAAGCAGTGAAGTTCAATGTCCTTTGGTTGTAAGCATAACGAAGCACTTATCGTCAGACATTGCCCTAAGGAAAGCCGCCCTAAAGACGATACACACCAAGTACCCAGCACATGAGTGGCTCCACATCTACTGCGATGGATCCTCGATGCCGGACTCGGGAAGAACAGGAGCAGGATATGTCTCAACGTTCTTCAAAGGCTCTATAGCTGTGGGTGCCCCTCTCACCAACTACGACGGCGAAATTGTTGCTATACACGAAGCTGCAAAAATCTTGAGAATTTCCAACACCCCCAAAAAGTTGCCTTCTTCATCGACTGCCAAGCCGCAATCCTCGCCCTGTCGACAAATCGATACACCGACTGTGCCAAAACAATATCTTGCCGCGTCCAACTATCGAACTTGATGGAAAAAGGGTGGCTGATTACTCTACAATGGATCCCTAGTCATGTCGGTGTTGAAGAAAATGAAGCGGCGGATGAACTTGCAAAAGAAGGCACTACTCTTCCACAGCCCCCTAGCTTCCAATCGTACACATCAGCAAAGTCCACCATTAGTAGAGGAATCAAAGCAAAGATAAAAGAGCAGCAAATACAAGCAGGTGCTGGAAAATCTTGGGCCCACCTAATAGAGTCACCACTCCCTCGCAACTTGCCGAGACCCATTAGTGTAGCCGTGTTCAGAACAACTACGGGGCATGACTAGCTGGCCTCCCATCTACATCGCATCGGCGTCCGCGAAAATGATAACTGTCCACTATGTGATCAGCCCCAGATTGATGCTGCTCACCTTCCAGAGTGCCCAGCCCTGAAAACAGACCCACCCGAGGAGGATGAAGTTCGCCTACGAGAAACGGCTCGTCTATACTGGTCAGCGCGCCACCAAATGGCTAACATGCCAAGGGTGGGCGTTGGCTAGTAAGTAAGTAAGTAAGTAAGGTTGTAAGCATAACACATGTCTTGGAATTTGTGTTTGGTGTAAATCTGAAATTGTTTCCTTAAATTTGTTCCAAGCGGTGTGAAGATCCTGAGGTAATGACTCATTCCAATCCAATTTGAGCTTCCATAATGATTGCATAATTACCTTAGCCGTGATTAGGACTGGTCCCACAAGACCGAGAGGGTCAAATATTTGAGAAATCATTGATAATACTGACCTTTTGGTTGTCTGAGATTGTATATTAAAATTAATATTGTACTGCAAGATGTCCAATTGAGTATTCCAGTAGTACAACCCCAAAGTTTTACTAGTGATGTCTTCAGACAAATAATGCTCAATTTGTTGATTATTTTGTAAGTCCCCTTCAAAAACTTCTGGTTTATTTGAGACCCATTTTCTGAGCTGAAATCCTGCTGAGCTCAAAATGAAACTGATGTTCTGTTTTAACTTCCTAACATCTTCAATTGTGTCCTCTCCTGATAATAGATCATCTGCATAAAAATCCTTCAAAATAGTTTGGCAAGCTTCTTGTAAATTTGACATTTGATATTTGTTCATATGCTGCTTGTTGTATACATCTTATTGCGAGAAAGGCTGATGGTGCTAAGCCATAAGTTATTGTGTTTAATTTGTATGTGTTTATAGGTTGGTCCGATGAAAATCTCCAAAAAATTCTTTGTAAATCCCTTTGTTTTTAAGAAATAAGAACTTGCCGATACATCTTTTCAATATCAGAAGCAATGACAACTTTATGTTTTCTAAACCGTATGTGTAATAAATCTTCCTGAAGCCTTGGTCCCACCATTAATACATCATTCAATGACAAATTATTGTCTGTTTTAGGAGACCTATCGAATACTACCCTAAGCTTGGTAGTAGTAGATGATGTCTTTAGTATCCCATGATGTGGTATATGATATTTTGGTGTATCTCCTTGTATCTGTAGCTCCCAGTCATCTATTTTTGTCATGTGTCCCAATGCTAAATATTCTTCCATGAATTTGTGATACTGCTCTCACAAACTCGAATTGTTGTTCAGTTTCTTCTCCAAGTTTTGAAATCTCTTCATTGCTTGTTCTATAAGAATCCCCCAGTTTTGTAATATCTTCTTTAAGTGGTAATTGTACTATATAACGTCCATGTAAATCCTTAGTTGTGGTTGAGTTGAACAGTTCCTGGTAATATTTATCCTCTACTGATAAGGATTTTTTATGTATATCCAATTCTTCAATTTTCCAAAATTGTTCCATCTGTTCATTCAAGCTGAATGCAGAAAAGTCACGTGAAGCCATACCCGAAAAATGTACCCCTTTGTCAATTGTTCTCATAGGCCCTGATACCACCCATCCTAATTTGGTTTTCTGAAGTATAGGTTTGTCTTTTCCCAGTCTTATTTGCCCTACACATAGTAATTGCCAAAATATAGATGAACCTAATAATTCAACAGGTTTTGAAACTCCAAAAGAGCTATCAGCTAACATAATGTTTTTTTGGTATGTCAATCATTTCTAAATTAAGATTAAAACCTCATAAATTGTCAGATATCTTATCTATATAACTAACATAAATGCACTTACTTTATAACTACATGTTTTAGATTGTATTATACCTTTCATGGCCCGTGTAATTTTTGTAATACCTTGATTGATACCTGCCACTGGAACGTCTGCCTTTTCCTTTGGGATATTGAGTTTTTCTAACAATGATTCGCAAATAAAGTTTGATTGAGACCCACAATCTAACAAGGCTCTGCATTCATGAAAGTTTCCAAAATTGTCTTGCATGTAAACTAATGCTGTTGAAAGCAGAATCTCTATTTTTGTATGAATTTTTTGTATGAATCCTACCACAAATTTTGCAACCCCGCATTGTACAATTTTGAGCTGTATGACCTTCCCGTAAACAATTCCAACAACCCTTGACTTTGTCAACTTCCGCTCGTCTTACTGAGATAGATAATTTGTGAAATGATTTGCATCCATAAAGATAATGTGACTGTCCACAAAGATGACACTGTTTGTGTGATGCTAAAAATGTTTTTGAAAAAGAAGCCTTTTTATACTTAAGTTTTGTCTCAGAGGATGACTTGGGTTTATCTTTATCGTCTTCTGAGTTTTCTAGGCTGTTTATTTTTTGATCTAAGAATGATAAAAAATCTGTGATTGTCAGAAACTCATTAAGTGGCCCTATTTTTTGCCATTCCCTTTTTGTGTTTTTATCCAATTTTTTTTCTAATATACAAATTAAAATAACATCCCATTGTTCTACTGAATAACCCAATGTCTTTAATGCCTTTAAGTCTTTTTTAATTGAAGTAGAGAGTTTTTTTAATTCGAATGAGGTTTCATTATTTATATGTGGATGTTCATTTAACTTATCAATGTGACTGCGTGCTATTAACTTTTTGCGTTCATATGTTTCACCTAATAAATGCCATGCAAAATTAAAATTTGTGTTTGTAGTTGGTAACTCATCCAATGCCCCAACTGCCCTATCAACTAATGATTTTTTCAAATAGTGTAGTTTGTCTACATCAGTTAATTCTGAATTATTGATTATTAAACTTGTAAACCCATCCCTAAACTCTAACCAGCTATGAAATGAACCGTTAAATGTTGGTACCTCTAAAGGAGGTAGTTTCACATTTTTTGATGAAGCTTTCACTGTATCAGATTGTGTATCTGATTGGTTTGAAACAGAGTCAGTTTTATTCAAAAGCCCTTCTGCTATGCCAATTAATTCAAAATAAAAATCCTGAAAATCTAATCTTTCATTTACCTGTGAATCAAAATCTGAGTCAATATCAATGCCCTCGCCAGATGGAAATTTTTCAATGTTTTCTTGTACAATATCAAAATCTCTCCACCACTCTCTACATTTTTCAATTCTACTTGGTAGCTGTGATGCACTAGCATCTGAATAATTATTTAAGAATGTTTGAAATCGTGTCATTTGAGCCTTAATTGTGCTCCTCTTTTTTTTTAATTTGTGAGTTCTGCCATTGTTATTGAATTTATTACCTTTTTATACTATCTATTACAAGTAGTATATGACCCAGAGATGTTTTAATAACTTAATAATAAAGGAACAAGAAACTGACACAGACTGATCATGTAAATTTGTTTCAATAATAGGTATGGAAAGGATTTGTTTAAAAAATGATACTGTGTACTCACGTGGTGTTTTTATGTATGTATATTGGTTTCTGGTTATCTTTGCCTCTAACTCATGAATTTTGCTTTTACTTCTATAATTGTGTATGTGTGAATATCGACTGTCTTCGATTCCCAATGTGTGATAATATCTTTCCTTTATAACTTCTACAATGTGTTTTTTCCAGAAAATGGCGCCAATTGTGTTTTATGTGTAAAAACCCATTAATTCGTCTCGAAGACCATGTTTTGTATGGATCGCCGTAGTTGGGTGTGCTAAATCCGTACGACTTAAGTGGACTGTATATTTGGTTTTTATTATTTTGAAAATACAACTTAAAACTTATTATATTATTTTATAGTGATTCATTATCTGTAATAAAACGAATTTATTTTAACACTAAGGACCGATTTCATAATGATTCCCTAAAGTGAACTTTAGTAAAAGGAAACTTTATGTTAAAGTCTACTTTAAAGTGGCTGTTAACGATATTTGATTTCATAACTCACTTTAAAGGGTTCTTTAAGTAAAGTGGGTTTTAATGAAATATAATACTGTTGGTTAAACTGAATTATGATAACTACTTTTAACTTAAACTACTGTTTTATATAAAACTTAAAGAGGTCGCTGGTTAAATGATATTAGATAAATAATAATGAAGACAAAATGCAATAATTTGTTTGTAAATAAATTAGCGCAAAACAGCAAATACAACTGTGAATAAATTACGAAGTTAACTAGCCTTACTCATTATTGTTGTCTGTACAAAGAATAAAGACTCACCCTTTGAAATATTGATGTATTCTTAGTCAGTGGAATCTCGTTAATACCGTGTCGGGACGCCGAGGCTCGATAGCACGAGAACCGGTTAAACTAGGTCCGTTTCGTTCGCTGCCTTGGGATGAAGTGTCTTGAGACTTACGACGGTCAGAAAAGAACCCTCTAACCATTATGTGGTGGTCTGTATACAAAGAGGGTATACCAATAAATCACTCTATTGTATTGCGATTTTGAGTGGCGATAATTTAGGTTAATTGTCATGGTAATAAGAAATTTTACACTTGTGTGTATTGGCGACACAAAATAACAAAAGAACTCAAATTCTGCGTACTTAAAACATAATAAATCGTCGTTCCAATTCCAAAACCGCGAATGTGCCAAATTTCCCATTTCCGCTTTATGTTATCAGCGGCTGTAATATATTCATAGTATACGGTGACAGAAGCACGAAAGTGTTGACCTATCTCCTCTGCCCCCTCAACTGGAACGCATTCCACGAAAGCGTCAGTTGGAGATTTACTGCCATACCGAAAAGACGAATGTACCACGTTCGTGCTTTTGACTTTGCAAGTTATTTTACTATTTAAGATCCAAATTAACGAATGTGCCACATTCGTTGTATTGGCAGTGTGAATAATTTTTGAAATGTTGAAATTTTGAAAGTTTCAAGGTATTCGTGAATTTAGTGATATTGTTGAAAAATGACTTCAAGCATAGCCAGAATAATGAAAAAGTGCCGAGAATTAAAAGATCAAGGTAAGTAAATATGTAATAGTAACTCTTATAAGGCCCGGTCTTTTCACCTCCGGATAACTAGATATTGGGAAGTTTATCTGACAGATTTTTTAATTTAATTCTAAATTAAATTCATATTGAAATATTCTTAAACTAAATATTTAAATAACTCCAAGTAAATCTTATTTTCTAAGGTTGGCATTAAACCGCGCCACCAGTGGTAAGATTCTGAAAGTTCATCCACTCGACGACGTGTAGAACCTTAACGGTTACTTGTCAACTGGATGTGATCGAAGAAGGATCGTTTCGATCAGAGTAGTTGCGGCTGGGAAGTGCCATTTTTTCCCGAATTGAGTTTAAGTTATTTTCAGGATATTTTCAGTTGGGTCACCCTAGCCGGTAAGATAAAATTATAAATAAATTATAAGGAAAAATCCTTCATATCATCCGCCATTGTTAGTAAAATTCAGACCTATTTTAATTTCGTCTTTGATAGGTATTTCATATATTTTATACATGTCATATTTCACCTTATTTCATTAAGGAAAATGTTTTTTACCTAAATAAATTATAAGTATTAGATTCAATATCTCAGATTTTTATTTCCTTTCAAGAGTGAAAGCAAACAATTATTTATTTCAATTTCATACCGTTTAAACCGGCTAATATTTATTTTTTTTCCTATTCTATAATATATAAAGATCATGCTTTCCGTTAAAATTATCTATTTAATATATCCATACATTATAAAAACATTGTCACACCATTCGAAGGTCACTATTTACCGAAAACCATTAAGGTTTTTATTTCAATTTAAGGTCACTTGTTGACATTTTTTGTATCGCCTTTCAAGGTTGATAACCCTTGTGTTTTTCCTTACCTTTTGTATGTACAAAGAACATGAAGTAACACAATTGTTCCTTTTAGCCTACTCCCAGGATCCAGTTGCAAGTCAGGGGAAGAAATCTTTTTTAGTTTTTGGGTTGTACTTAATAAGGACAAGGGGAAGAAAATCCAAGTTCATTTATGGGAAATTTAAGAAGAATTTTAAGTTGACTTATTTGTCTAAGAGTACCTGATACAGGGAATCCAGGTTTGGTGTACCTTTTACCACCTGAGTCTAGTTCTCCACAGGATCATCTTCAAGGGAAACCTACGGAAACCGGCAGGAAGAACTTACTTTTATTTTTGGTTCTCACTCAATTATTTTAAATAACTTTTGCTACATCCTCTTCAAGGTTTTAACTTTTGGTTCCACTTTTAATTTAAATATATATATTCTTAATAATAAATACCTTCGATTTTCTTAAAACATTAATTATTGTAACTTAATTTAATTATTTATTGTCTACCAAGGGATGAGGTTATAACTCTCCCTTGAATTTCTCCTTGTTAGGTTATCGGGTGCACACATATCCAGAGAGTTTTCACTTGAAAACCTAGACAATTCTTGAACGAAAACTAAACTATTAGTGAGTAGTATATAATTATATTTATTATTTATACATTATTATTGGATATAACTTTTGTCACGATTTGAAATTAAGGGGTATATCAGGGGTAAATTGTTTTATAATTATATTCAGGGATTTTACTGTAAATATAGCTAAGTTAATTGTACATAAGAGGTGGTGGTTTAGTATATAAGCATTTAAAATAGTCTGCACCTAAGTTTGGTAATTATCAAAGTTGTGGTTAAAATTTAATATTTCAATTAGTACCTATCTTTCATATTTCAGCAATACAAGATATCTCGGAAGAAAAAATTTAACTTCCTGGCGCCCAAGCATTCATTAGAGTAACTTTTATGTATCATCTGTTTATTTCTTGGTGGTTTTCTTGTCATTAGTTCTTATATCTTACGGTCTCTGTAGGGCATGCAAATTGGCCGAATCCTTCTTTGAGTGTCAAGTGGTCATTCTCCTGCATAGTCGCTAGCCAACACTTAATTCTGCTATATTTTAAAATTCATATTTACCCTTTATTTATTTCTTTTACATAATTTATTTCTATCTAATCCCTTCCATCTTCCGTTATTCCACATATTAGTTCGTTGGTGTATCAAGGTGCATTTTAGAGTTCACCCTTTTGCTACACTGGATAGAGTCACCCAGATTCCTTACCACATTTTTGTTACAAACTCCCCGATAACTAGTTATCCGCAGGTGAAAAGACCGGACCTATGCAACTTATACAAACTTGCTCGTAGATTAGTGAGTTTTAAAATTTTAAGTTTATAATAAATATACTTTAATCAGTCATAACTTTGTTCATAATAAATATACTTTAATTAAATATTTGACATAGCTATTTAAAGACACACTTTTTCTATAAATTCATAGTTTATGTTTTTTTTCTTTTTCTGTTTTCAGATGATCTATTTAAAGAAATGTCCTTTAAGAACCACCATCGGGCATCCAGATGTACAACAGTTCAATGCAATACAAAATATAAATACATACACTGGCAAGAAAAAATCCTATTACTTCTATACAAATTGTTGTCAGCTAAAACTTAAAAGCTATGCTTTTGTTGGCTTTTGTTTGGCTTAAAATTTTTAGTTTTCATAACTGTGTTAAAAATGATAAATATATTTTAATGAAATATTTGACGTAGCTATTTGAAGACACACTTTTTATATAAATACCTGTGTTATGATTTTTCTTTTTTCTGTTTTCAGATGATCTATTTAACGAAGTTCCTTTAAGAACCACCATCGAGCATTCAGATGTACCTCAGTACCATGTAATGCAAAATGTACAAATATACACAGGTAAGAAAACATTAAAATCTTATTACTCCTATACAAGTTTTTTTCAGTCATTACCGACAAAAAAATAAAAAACCTAAAAGCTATGCTATGGCAGGCTTTTGTTTGGCTGTATGCAATTTTCGATGTTGATTCTGAACAAATTGGTCTAAAAATCATGTCTGCATAATTTACGGACATTAAAACGTTTTTAAATGAAAATAGGAATTTGAAGAAACACGCATTCAAAAGTTCATTTTTATTTCAGGCGATATATCTGACCAGCAAATGTCAACACCTCTTCTAATTTAACCATCCGAACAATCTACTCCCAGCTTCGCCACAAATACTACAAGAAGATTTGATTGTGTCTGATTCATCTTCAGATGTCTATGAACCTTCACCTGCGTCAGACATACACAGTTCATTGGAAAGTGATATTGAAGGTGTTGCTGACCGTAAGAACTATACTAACAGACATAACACCTAAAAATCTGGCGAAAAAAGAATCTATGAAGAGAAAAAGAAACGAGAAGTTGTGGAAGAAAAATGTTAAGAAAGTGAAAAGGCTTAAAGAAGAGTCTTACGTTGGCTATAGGGGAATCGAGGTACCTTCACGGCCTCATTTGCCAGCACCTTGTCTGAGTAAGCAAAAACATAAATGTTCAACTTTAATTTCCGAGCAAAACCCAATTAAAATTTATAATGATTTTCGTAATTTTACCTGCAATAACGATCAACGTCAATTTGTGTCTAATCACATTAAATAAAAAGACAAGAAACGCACGACAAGAGGAATCGAAAATTCAAGAAAAAATTATACCTACGTTTATAGTCTTACAGTTGATGGTATTAAACTTACCGTATGTAGAGAATTTTTCATGGAAAAATATAAGCGCAGGAACCATCAAACAAGTTACCCCAGGATGTCGAACAATTTATACGAAACCACATTCTATCCTTTCCAGCGGTAGAATCGCATTATTGTCGTAAATCGAGTAGAAAGAAATACCTTGACTCATCCCTTAATATATCAATAATGTACAGGATGTATAAGAAGTTGTGCAGCACTAACAAAGACAAAACTGTATCATTTGAAAAATATCGCCAGATATTCTCCGAATATAACTTAGGCTTCTTTAAGCCCAAAAAAAGACCAATGTAGGAAATGCTTGAATTACAAAAATATGTCTGAAGAACAGAAAAATATTAAAGGAGAAGCGTATCAACAACATCTAAAAAGAAAAAATGAAGCTAGACAAGCTCGCGATGAGGACAAGTGAATTGCAAAAGCGAATCTTAAAGTTTTGGCTTTCAACTTCGACTTGGAAGCAGTATTAACAACTCCCAAAGGTTACGCTGGTCAACTATTTTATTTAAGAAAATTAGCCGTATTCAATTTTACCATTTACAATTTAGGCAATCAAGATGTTATGTGCTACCTTTGGGACGAAACCAAGGGAAAACGAGGGTCTAATGAAATTTCATCTTCCGTATTCGATTTCGTTATGAGCCATTCTCAAATCGAAGCTGTACGTATGATGTCTGACGGCTGTGGAGGCCAGCAAAAAAATGTAAAATTTGCAACAATGTGTATCCAAATTCTTGCGAAACATCCATCATTGAAAGTGATTGATCATAAGTTTTTTGAAACGGGACACACTGAAATGGAATGTGATTCCATTCATTCAAAAATAGAGAAGAAAGCAAAATAGGTACCCGTTTATACCCCCGAGGGTTGGGCGTAACTTATAAGAGATGCACGTATCACACCATCTCCCTTTATTGTAAAGTCTTTGACGTTTGATGCCTTTTTAGATTGTAAAGGGTTTTTAAATAATAATTCCTTCAAATTAAGTGAAACTCCTTGGAGAAAGCTTTGCTGTCTTCAATATATTAAAGAAAATAATGTCATAAAAGTTCTTTACAAAGTAAACTTTACCGATGATTTTGTTGAAGTGGACTACAAAAAAAAACACGAGGCCGCCCAAAACAAGCAGAGTTATAAAAGGCCTATCAAAATGACTTACCCATCAGCGAGGCAAAATGGAAGGACTTAGATAAAATGTGCAAGGATTTGACAATACCAACAGGTTACCATGATTTTTACGGCTCCTTAAAAAAATCAAATGGTGAGGCACACTCTACCGGAACCCGATATTGGTGAAGAATCCGATACAGACGAAGATTAAACGTTATTGTTTTATTAAGTTTTTAAAAAGAGTAGACGACTATGATTTATTTTAATTTTCTTCTATAGAGAAAGAATTTTTGTTTTTCTTAGAAAACTTTGATGTCTGTTTTTTATTTTGTTCAGTCCGATGATAACGAAAACTAAATACTTTTATAATATTGACTTATATTCTCAATAAAACTAGTTCATTTTATCAATATTATGGTTTTATTTGTTTAAACGCAACACAATATGTCTTAAATTTTGAAAGGCCAAAATAACGAATATGCATTAGTTTTTGGAAAAACATTAAAAATGTAGAAAATTTTCAGCCGTCATTATTTAATGCTGTATAAAAGTAACTTTTTGGTAACGTTGCTTTCATAAATTGAAATTTCTATTTTTAACAATGTCCCCAATGTTTAAAACGCTTTTTCTCAAAACATCAAATATGCACATTCGTGACTTTGGCATTGGACCGATGAAATGAGATAGCCAATTTAAAAATTTCTTTCGAAATAACAGGAAGTAATATATCTGTGGTGCTAAGGCAAAACCCGATATGTCAAAAAAATTCGAATTTCCGTTTTTAATGCCAATAGATTAACTGAGTGGCAAAGAATATTGTGGTAAAACCCGATATGGTTCTGAAGCTCCTAAAACATTTTAGGTAAGAAAATAATATTCCGATATGTCCTTTACGTTAATATTAGTCGATGTCAAAACCCGGTATGGAGACATATCGGTTTCTGGCCTCCTTGAGCAACAACCAAGTAATTGTATAAATTCCGATATGTCTGACATAGCCGCTTCCGACACATTGTTAAATCCCATCGCAAATTTTTTTATTAGTCATTCGAATGCTCTAATGCAATATAGTTGTGCATTTGTTCAGCACGTGGTTTGTGTACACTTAAGTTTTATAGTTTGTGTTAATTATTTTCAAAATGTATGCAAGTAGGAGTCTTAAGCTGGTTAATATGGCATTAGCTGGTAAGTTTTATAATTTTACAAAAAAGTTGAGATCCAATAAATTAATTTAGTAACTGTTATTATATTATTGTTATTGTATTAATTTTAGATAATCAATTGGCACATGCAGCATGTGGTGAAGAAAATGAACATAGGGAGACATTGAATGTAATGGCTGTTTCTGATGTTTTTAAGGATATGAAGACAATGAATGTACGGGCAACGTCGGATATTTTTCCAGGTTAGTACTAGCTTATTAGGGACTTATATAAAAATGATAACTTATAACTTTTTTCGTAGGATGTGGTCAATGAAAATACAACAACTATTTTATTTAATTAAATTATATTTCGACTTACTTGATTCCAAGTCGTCTTCAGAACACGGCCAGTAATATTAACAATATATATATATATATATATATATATATATATATATATATTTATTTATTTATTTATTTATTTATTTTTCTATTTTGATCGACTTAATAACATGATTTTAAAAATATCTGAAAAACATATGTTTATTCCATTTATTTTACGTTCTGGCTTGTTTGATTCTAAGTCATCTTCAGAATTCTAGGAGTAATAACGAATTCTATTGATTTCTTTTATATTGTTAAACAAATCATTTAACTAGACCACATACAAATACCAAATGAGTGAATGTAATTTGCTATTATTATTTACAGTGTTCTGAAGATAACGTAAAATCAAATAAGTCAAAACGTAAATATAAATAAAAAAAGTAATATACTTGTTGTATTTGCATTGATGCCATCCCATTAAAAGTATTTTAAATATTGACGGTAATTAGAGTAACTATAAAAATGATACATTTTCTAAGCGATATATCGTATTCTTTATTCAGAATTACCCGAATATGAACAGGATCGTCCAGCGTGCGTTGAAAGGACTGGTGAACTCATAGAAGGTTTCATTCCTGTTTTTAGGGATACTACATTACAAGGTAAGATATTTTTAGTTTTATTTGACAGTTTTGTTTCAAAGTAGTGTCTAGGAAGCAATAACGTTTCGTCTTTTTGATTGATACCTGCCAAGAAACTTTTGAAAAATATATCAAATTGTTTTTCAACTAATCTCACTCTCTTATTATATAAAAAAACTAATTCACTTTACATTATCTTTTTACAGAAAACTTAAGACCTATTGACGTTACAAGAGAATTGATAGAAACAAAAAACACTAGTAGTAATTTTGATTTCTCATCGGACGATTCATTGATGGATGAAGACTACGTTCCGTCGCCTGAGGATGGTGATCTAATGGAAAATAATTGTGAAAATATGCAAGAAGGGTACAGTATAATTTGCACTAGAACAGAAGAAGGTATTGCAGGTAACATTCAAGCAGAATTAAGTTCGACACGGAAGAAAAGAGGAATAAATACACGAAAAGAACAGAAACTGTTGCGTGATCATGGAAAAGAGGCGAAGGCTAGGAGGGGAAAAGTTATTCCAGGGAAACAATTTCGTCCCACAAGTACCTGTTACCGAAAAAATTGCTGTGAAAAAATCAATGAAGAACAGCAAAAGGCGTTTTTCCAAAAGTTTTATGAATGTTCTAAAGTGGAGCAGAATCAAATTCTGGCTGGAGGAATTACAATTTTCAACAAAAGTGGTGAAAGGAAGGGCCGCGGCAAAACATGTATTGAGCACAATCGTCAAATCACAGCTCAGTATAGTTTAAAATTAAACGGAAGTGCCGAAACTGTATGCAAAATTATGTTCCAATCTGTGTTTGGCCTTACCAAATTCAAAATTGATTATGTGCTAGAAAAATTGAAGCGATCTTCTGTACCCGTTACTTCTTTTACTGATGAAAGGGGTCGACATGAGCCAAAAAATAAAAAGAACGAAGAGAGGCAAGCTATGTTACAGCATATAGAGAAATACCCCAAGTATGAAAGCCACTATTCCCGTAGAGATTCACAGAAAAAATATTTACAAAGCCATCTAAACTAAAAAAAGTAGATTGTATGGTGAATATAAGACCGAACATCCAAATGCTGCCAGCTATGACTTATTTCCGGAGGTTTTCAAGTCAACGGGTTACTCATTTAAAAAACCACATGTTGATACATGTAAGGTATGTGATTCGTTCACTCTAAAAATTAAGCAAAGCACTGATCCAAATGAACGCAGTCAGTTAAATATGGAACACAACCAGCACAAGGATATGGCAGACTTGGGATATAAATTAAAAGATATGGACAAAAACCGGGCAAAAGAAGACCAAACTATAAGGGTCTTAGTATTTGACTTGCAACAAGTTTTAGATACCCCTTCACTGTCGACCAACGTCTCTTTTTATAAGCGTCTTCTCTCAACATTTAATTTAACGATCCGTGATTGCACCACAGATGGGGGTATTACTGACTGCTACATGTGGCATGAAGCAATCGGAAAAAGGGGGTCTGAAGAGATTGCTTCCTGCGTTTTGCAAAAATTGAAAAATCTTCCTGAGAATGTGAGCCATGTTGTTACCTACTCAGATACATGTGGCGGTCAATATAGAAACATAAACATGGCCACCATGTTTTCATATTTTGTCAGCAAGAGTAGCCATGTCAAATGTGTAGATCAGAAGTTTTTATTGCCGGGACACACGCACCTTGAATGCGACGTAGATCATGCTCGTATTGAAAGGTTAAAAAAGACTAGTGAAATACCCATTATGGTTCCACGAGATTGGTTCCAATTCGTCCGCACTGTAAGAGGTAAAAAACCATTTCGTGTCCATGAAATGACTCAAGATAACATGATGTCATTTTCAAAAGTAGTGCAGGATCATATGACTCGAAGAACTACAGATACGGAGGGAAGAAAAGTAAGTTGGCTTGAAATGAAATGGATCAGGTACGAAAAAACCTTCGGGGTACTTCAATTTAAAACGGCACTCGATGATGAAAACTTCAGAGTACTGGATTTGAGACGATTAAACCGTGGTAAACGACCGAAGCCTTTATTGTCGAAATGTTATGATGGGCCACTACCTATCAACCCTCTAAAGAAAAAGGACCTACTTAGTCTCCTTCCAGTGATTCACTCCGACTGTCACAGTTTTTATTTAAATCTGGAAACTAACGCCAGGTTACCAGAATTATTGGACGATCCCTCTGACGAAAACGAATAATGATAAATTTTGTTGTTTAAATTTTTTGAATATATTTGTAAAAGATTTTGTTTTTTTTTCATGTTTTATTGTAAGCACCTAGAACGATACACCGTACAATGTAAAGTCTGACAAAAATACCTTCGTTCATGAATAAGGCAATAAGTTTAGTAAGAGAGAGAATACATAGGAGGCAAAAGCCGACATGGAGTCATTCGTGAGCGACATGTCCTCTTCGTCAGTATAACTAATGCAGGCAAAACACGATATGTTGAATTTAACTAAATATTTTAGTTATCTGACAAAATTTGGCCACAATTTTGTGGAGACATAAAGAGTATTTATTAGTAAACAATTTAGACAACTTTCAACATTATTGCACGTAAAACTGATTTACAACAAAGATGCGAATTTTAAAAAGTGGCTCCTGACAAAATCAATTTTTTTGACATATCGGGTTTTGCCTTAGCACCACAGATATTTTAACAAAATATGAAAAGAAATAGTACATACTTTCCCAAACAACTACTAATTTATTGTTCTTCAATTTCGATGTACTAAAACACGATAATTTATATCAATTTATTAAACCACTGTACAACAATTTATTTGACTAATAATTACATAATTTATTTATTGGACGTTACAATTTAAACGCGAGCGCGAGCTTCTTTTTTGACTAACTATTTTCTCCAAAAAGGTCCTGTTATATACTCAGTACCGTTAGACTAGAAAAGTCGATGGCCCTCTCGACTAGACAGAGCGGCGAAATGGTCTCTCAAAACTGGTATGTTTACATCGGCTCGTCTCCAGAAAGTTCGATTGTTGTTTTTATAACGGAGGATGACCCATCGTGTGTCAGGTAGGCATTACCTAGAAAATACGTGAATGAATGAGAATTTTAGTAATAAATATGTTAATGGTTTTGGGTCAGAATTTATCGTAACAGTACCTACTATTTCTATTAGTATAATATCTATATCATTAATTATTACTATTAATTAAGTACTTTCAATTAAATAATTGAAAAAACCTAAAATGGACAAATCAAAGAGAAACGTTCTACAAACTTTAGCAAAGAGGAGGAACTTCTGTTATTGCAGGAGATTGAAAAATATAAAGATATAGTAGAGTGCAAAACTACAAACACAGTAAACAATAAAGAAAATATTGGTACAATATTTCGTTTGTTAAAAATCCTTTAAATTATCTATATAATTGAGTATCATATTATATTACCTATGTACAGTTAAGCTGTTGATGTTGTATAGTGGCAAAAGAGAAGTCATATTTAAGAGGCACTGGTGGTGGTCCTAAAATAAAAACTTTAGAGGATCCTGTGATTGAGGTAACACTGAGAATTATTAATGAAAAAACAGTGGTGGGCTTCAATACCATTTTAGATAGCGATGAGACAATCCAAACTAATTATGTATGGGAAAACATTCTTAGTACTAGTGTAAGTAAATTATATATTTGGTCATAATACACACAGTAGTAGCTACAGAGCAAAATGGTATTGAATCACAATAAACATATAATAGACAAATAAATTTTATTTGCCAAATAACAATTCACTGATTTATTTGTTGGTGAAACCGGCCCTTAGTAACCAAAAGTTTCATATATTTATAATAAAGCTTTATTATTTATATTACATATAACTTTACTGAAATCTATTGTACTGTATATTATATTATATCCAATATTGTTACTATATTTTTCATTCAATCAATATTTGTTTCCTTCAATTATCTGATTTAACATTTTTTGTAGAAAATAACTTCAGAAGAAAAAAATGTATATAGACAATGATGAAATGGATCAGCAAATACTAGTAAGTATTCAATTTTAAAGTAATATACTTCTAGTTCAAATTCAATGGGATTGTCAGGGTAGACATTTTGTAGTTCGTAAAGATCTGATGGCAAATGGCTATATATTTATCTGTTTATTAGCCCTTATTTTAAAAATGTACGTGCCATTATTGAACTACCTAATATGTCTCTCATTTCAGACAGCTCCAGATGTCATTTTTAAGTGATACCCTGGCAATCCTATTTTATTTAGACTATATGTTCCTAATTAAACATTACTTTTTAGGATGCTCAAATAATTATAACTGAAGATTATCACTCCTATGCCTCTGCGGAGTTGGTGAGTTATTAATAAAAACTATATAGTGTAAACGTCATCATCATTCTCTTTGCCTTCTCACTATGCAGGGTCAGCTTCTCTAATTATTTTTCTCCATACTTTTGTATCCTGTGCCATATCAATATGAATACCCTTTACATCCATATCCTAACTAATTGTCATCCACTACATCTCTTTTAGCCTTTCTCTTCTATTTTTTCCTTGGACTAAACACCTCGCAACTTTTTGTATAAGATGGTTCTTATATCTACACTGCATATACACCAGCTACCTTAGCACGTGTCCTCTAATTTTGTTTTGAATATGAGCCACACCCAAAGTTTCTCTTATATCATTCCTAACATTTTAGTTACTCAACACATTCAATCACGGAATCTCATTTCAGCAGCATGTGATTTCTGTTTATTTCTCTTTTTTACTGCTCAATATTCAGTACCATACATCATTGTGTCTCACTGTCCCAGAACTTACCTTTCAGTTTTTTTTTGTACCTTTCTGACACAGCATTTCACTCACTTTAATTCATTTCATACTCTCCCTCTCCTATGGCACTACAGCCCAAGTCAGGCCCTGGCTTGGGCTATGGCACTACAGCCCAAGTCAGGCCCTGGCTGCTCTCCTCCAGTTTTCCCATGCTGACTTCTCCCTATAGGTCCACTAAGCGTTCCACTAGGTGTTCTGTCATTGTCCAATCTTATAAGGTGAATCTACCTACCTACCTACCTCTGTAATACCAATCCTAAATATCTAAAACTGTCACTTTCTTCAAGTTCTTGTCCATCCAAGCTAAGCTATTTGGAATTGAAATACCATCTTTAAAAGAACTTCCAAATACTCTGCTTTTGTACTCAGCTTTAATCAATGTTCTTCAAGGGCCGGTTTACACTACTTTAGTCTTTCCTCCACCCCCTTTTCCCACCCACACATCATTTGTATACATTAAACACCAAAAGACAACATTTCATTTTGTGATGAAATAATATATTCTGTTGTAGGAAGAAAAAATACCTGACAAAGTAAGTAAGAAGCCCAAAATAGAGGAAAAAACAAATTGGAGTACATATGTTCCAAACAATTTACAAACACCTAGCCACAAAAAATTGCTGCCAAAAATTAGAAATCCAGTTTTTTCTGCAAAAGAACAATATTACAAGAGAAAATATAGCCTTCTAATGAGAACATTTAAAGCAGAAGAAGAAGAAAGAAGAAAAAGGATGAAAAGGAAAGAGAAGAATGATAAAGCAGAAGAGGAAGGAAGAAAAATTAAGGAAGAAAGGGAAAAAAACCAATTTGAAAAAAATTTAAAATTAATAGATTTAGACATACAATTAAAACAAAAACAATTAGGAGAAAATGAATAAATAAAAAAATTTATAACATTTTGTTTTTATTAATAAATATATTTACAATCTACCAAAGTGTTCATTTATTAGCAAAGTTCTTATGTTTTCTGACATATTTTCATTATTTTGTATGTGTTCTAATTCATCATTTGCATCATCTCCAAGCCCATTCTCAGGAAAATTGTCATCCATATCAATGGCAATATTATGAAGCACTCCTGTTGCAACAATCACAGCCATAGTATTTTCTAATTTTAGTCTCATTCCTAAACGGAGTATAGGAAATCTTCTTTTCCACAAACCATATTGCCGTTCTACTACATTTCTTGTTCTTATGATTGATTCATCCAGTAAAGGAACAACGGAACGAGATATAGACTATAGAGTGCAACAAGGCAGGAAGAGTGTTCAAATTCTGAATTCGATACTTTGGTCCAACAAAGCTACTATGAGAACTAAAATGACTATCTACAAAGTAATTGTAGAGCCCATTCTTACATATGGAGCAGAATGTTGGCAAATGACAGTAAAAGGAAAGAAAAAAGTTGACACGGTTGAAATGGACTACCTAAGAAGAGCTTGCCGTATATCAAGAGTAGAACGTATACCTAATTCTGAAATTAGAAGAAAAACAGATAGAGTACACACAACTTCTAAAAGAATAGAAACTAGACAGTTAATATGGTATGGACACGTACAGAGGATGGACGACAACAGATGGCCAAAAAGAGCTATGGAATACAATCCAAGTAATAGAAGGAAACGAGGAAGACCAGCCAAGTCTTGGATACAAGGTGTTATGGAAACCATGAAAGACAGAGCCATTGATGAAGACACCTGGAGAGATAGAAAAAGATGGCGATCGAAATGCGGGAAGCGGCAGAAGCTGTAGGATCCCCGCATATATATATATATATATATATATATATATATATATATATATATATATATATATATATATATATATATATATATTGATACGATTAGGGTTTATAGAAAATAATTTATAAGTTATATACTACATAATATTAGATATTTGGTTGTTTTAAATAAGTTATATACTAGAGAATTTTATAAAAAATATTTATGTGAGGGCATTTTAAGAAATTAGCATATAATAATTGTAAAAAGTTGTATTTTAGTAGTTATGATTTTGTAGATATTTTTAAGTGAGCCATGTGACTAGGCAACACACTATACCCTCCATTCCTAAGTGTCATTTTAAGAATTTTACGAATATAAGTGGGGTTATATTGTTTGAAATGTGTATTTTATTAAATTAGAGTGTTAGTTACTAATTTGAATGTTTATTCTGATCTGAAAAGCCTAAATGTAAACAAAATTATTAATAGAAAAGAATGGAATTCTCTGGATCAGCGGAGATGACCATTGTTTACAGTCGAACATTCTCGATATAATGATTATGGCGGTGGATCGAACAGATATTTTTTTCGAGAACATCTATATAGAAGTTAATAGAACGATTGGAACATGATCTCTTACCAGATGGTTCTGGAATAGAATATCCGAAAGATATAAATACCCGTGATTTGGATTCAAGATGGCAGTTTTAGGAAGTTTTTAGTCAGAAGTCAGGCCAGTTTATTATGAAAGTTAGTAGACACATTTAGTGAAGTAAATTGTTGAGAATTTTCAGTCAGAAAAGTTTAGTAAGAAATATGAAAATTAGTTGGAGTCAGTGAATCAGGTACAAATAGTCAAATTGTTTAATATAGTGAGTTAAATGAAGATTAAAAATTATGCATATAATGTAATGCACATTTATAATTATACACAAATAATTATTGAAGATAAAAAAAAGTATATTGGAAGAAATTAAATTATATTATGGTTGGAGATTAGTATAAATCAACTTATAATAATTGGATATTGGTATATTGAAAAGAAGAATAAATATAAATGCTGTTTGCTGGTTTGGTTGGTGGTGTATAAATGCTGGTGAAGAAAACTATATCTTAAATTGGTAGAAGCTGATAATTGGAAAAAGTAATTTCACAAAAAACAAGGATAACTGAAGTACGAAGACATTCAGAGGTGATTAGAATCTATATAGTGGAAAACAGTTCATTTAGGCATTCAGTGAAAGAAAGGTACAAAATTTTGTTAATATAATTTAGTTAGTGTCATAACAATTTCAATTTTGAAGATAGTTTTGTTTAAATTGTAGATTGTCTATAGAATTTAATTAGTTTTATAAGAATATCAATTTAAAGATAGTTTATTTTAAATTTACATTGGTTAGGTTAGATATATATATATATATATGTGTTTCATAATAGTTATAATAAAGATAATTTAAAAAAGTACTTACAAACTAATTCTTTGAGAACCGCGATAAAAACCCTATATATTATATTATTAAAAATACTCATTGCTCATCATTCAAACAAAAAACACATCATAACAATTTGGCGCCCAACGTGGGGCTCTCTATTTAAAAGAATTAGTTTGGGAAGATAAGTGCTCTCATATAATTAAATTAATCATCAGTAGAAAGGAAAAATTATAGATTTTACTTTTAATTATATTTGAACAAGTAAAGTCTCAAAATGTCTCAAGGAAAGAAAGGTACAAGAAGCAAAAAGAATGAAGAAGATGTGGAAGTAGAAACACAACCTATACAAGAGGAGAGTTTAGTTCAAGTTCCACAAGATACTGCAGAAATGAATCCAGAAAGAGAGGAAAATGTCAATATGGCAGCTTTGATGTCATTAATGATGCAGATGAACAAGACAATGGAAGAGAATACGAAAAAAATGGAAGAGAATTCAAAAGAAATCAAAGAAGACATAAAAAAATTGGAAGAGAATTCAAAACAAGTCAAAGAAGACATAAAAAAATTGGAAGAGAATTCAAAAGAAGTCAAAGAAGACATAAAAAAATTGGAAGAGAATTCAAAACAAGTCAAAGAAGACATGAAAAAAATGGAACAGAAATTAGAAGAGAATTATAGAAAATTAGAAAAGAAAATAGAAGATAATAATAATAAAATTGTAAAACAAATAGAAAAACAAATGGATAAAAAACTTGAAGCTGCAGAGAAAAAAGTAGCAAATGAAATAAAAAATATAAGGAATGACTACAAGAAAAGGATAGAAAATGAGAGGACAGAAGTAAAGAGGATTATTCAAGATAATAAGATAGATATAGAACAGAAAATAGAGTTACAGAAATGTAACTTAGAAGTAAAAATTAACGAAGACAGGAGAAACACAGAAGAAAAATTAGACGATATACAACAAAATATCCAAATAAATTGTAATCAAATAAGAAATGTGGAACAGAGAATAGATGATATTTCACAAATGAGAGACATAGGGAGACCTTACTTAAATTTAACAAATGAGACTGGGATTAAATTCTCTGGTAATATAAAAAATTTGCATCCTAGAGTATACATAAATAGTTTAAAACATAAATTAAGATTTGTGAATAATATTAATGATATTAAAGATTATATTAGAATGACATTAAATGACAATGCAGCAACTTGGTTTGCTAGTATTGAGAATGATTTAGATAATTTTCAAACATTTGAAAATAAATTTTTAAATTATTATTGGGGTGAATTAGAGCAAGCCAAGTTTAGAGAAATTCTATATTTTGGAAAGTATAATCAAAATTTAAAATCAAATATGGTAGATTATGCATTGAAATTGATAACAGTTGCAAAATATTTAGAACCACCACTTAGAGAGGATGAAACAGTCTTAAATGTATCTAGACATTTTGATGCTGATGTTGTGCAAACCGTAACTGTACAAAATATTCAAACAATAGATAGTTTTATTAATTTTATTCAAAGAATACAAAGAGGCAATATGACAAGTAATAATAACAACAGAAAAAACAATAATAACTTTCAATATAATAAAAATGATAATCAACAATATAGACAATCATATAATAATTATAGATATGGTAATAATTTACAAAATTTTAATAATAATAACAGTAATCTAAATAGACAGAACTTTAATAATAATACTAGTTATAATAGACAAAATTTTAATAATAATACTAATTATAATAGACAACATTTTAATAACAGTACTGATAATAATAGACAAGATTTTAATAATAGAAGAAATACAGAGCGACCTAACTATAACAGACAGGTAAATTGTGTTCGAAGGAATAGAAGCTGCGAAGACAGGGAACGAAATAGTACAAGGCAAGAAAATGTGAGTAGAAGTCATAGTAGGGAAAGACATAGGACATCAGATCCAAGTGGTCAGATACAATCTGACAATTCTAATAATCAAAATTTTGTGCAGTAAACTTTCTGAATTACAAGTTAGGCCATTGCTATTATGAAAAACCTTCTGAATTTATTTCTTTAGATGAGGATAAAATTATTGAATCTATTAATTTAATTTATATAAATGCTTTGGCCAAAAATAAAATGATTAAAATTATGATAGATACTGGTTCAGAAAGTACATTAGTCTCGGAGAATTTTATTTTTAATACATTAAAACTATCAGATATAATAAAGATTCCAAAAATTAAAATTATTGGTGCAAATAATAAGAAGTTGGGTGAAATTGATAAACTAGCCAATTTTAAAATTAATATTCTTAATAAAGAAATTAATATGCAAGGATTTATTGTCAAGGATTTATGTGTTGATATATTAATGGGAAATGATGAATTGGAAAAAAAGAAAGTAAAGATAGATTTTGAAGAAAAAATGGTAACTTTGGAAGGGCAAATAATTAAATTTATGCAGAAAGATGAGGTGGAAGAAGGAATAAGAGTTGATAGGATATTATTAAAAGAAAATAATGATGTTTATGAAGAAGAAATGTATTTTGATGATAGGGAAATGTCCCAAAAGAATGTAAAGAATAATTATTGTAGTGAATATTTAAGGAATGGAAATTTTAAGCAGATGGATGCCTACGAGGCGGAGTGCGTAAAATTGGAAGCAAGGAATAATGAGTACATAATGAAGAATAATGTTATTTGTAAAGAAGAAGATGTGATAAAAGTTTTAAATTGCCCTGAAGAATATAAATCAATAGTCATTTCCATATTGCAGCAACACAAGGGACTTGTCAATAAAGAAAATAGAATTGCACAAAATTATATCCATAGTATAAAAGTTAAAGAAGAAAAAGATTTTAAAACAAAATCATACCCAATACCATATAAATACAGAGAAGAAGTAAACAAAACAATTAATAATATGTTAGAAAATGGGATCATTGAGAAGGCAGACACACGTTTTATTAACCCCATAGTAGTAGTACGAAAAAGATCAGGTGAAATCAGGTTATGTTTGGATGCAAGGAATATTAACAAGATTACTGAAAAGCAATTTGAAGCACCAATGAGTATAGATGGAATATTAGGAAGAATTACAGGAATGTCATTTTTCACTAAAATCGATTTACAGCATAGTTTCTGGTTAATACCTCTAGAAAGAAAAAGTAGACAGTATACAGGATTTCAGATAGATGGAGTAGTATATCAATTCAAAGTAGTACCATTTGGACTTCAATCATCTTGCAGTGCTCTATGTAGATGTCTTCATGATATTTTGGATCAATATGAACATTTTGTAATTCACTACATTGATGATATATTAATTTTTTCTAAAACGGCTGAAGATCATGAGAAACACCTAAAAATTATAATAAATAGATTAGACAAAGTTGGACTAAAAATAAATCAAGAAAAATGTACATTTTTTCAAAAAGAAGTCATATATCTAGGTTATAAACTTAACACTAAGGGAATCGAAATGGATCCAGAACGGACACAAGTCATTCAGGAATATAAAACACCACACAATTTAAGAACTTTAAGAGGATTTATTGGAATAATTAATTATTATAAAAGGATGATACCAGATCTAAGTATAAAAGAAATTCCATTACTTGAACTACTGAGAAAAGGTGTAAAATGGAGATGGGATCAGAGAAGAGAACTAGCATTCCAAGAGATTAAAAACATTTTTCTGTCAAATTTGAAAATATACTATCCTGACTATACACAGCCATTCATATTAAGAACAGATGCATCAATAGAGAGATTATCAGGGGTATTATTACAAATACATGATGGGGTCGAATACCCAATACAATTCATTTCAAGAATTACAAAGCCACATGAAAAGGGTTACTCAGTTTCAGAATTAGAACTAGCAAGTATAATACACTGTGTCACAAAATTAAGATTTTATTTGTTGGGTAATGAATTTACAATAGAAACAGATCACCAAGCTTTAACGTCTATATTAAATAACAAATATGGAAACAGTAGAATACATCGGTGGAGTCTAATACTTAGTGAATACTGCTTTGAAATCAAATACATTTCTGGAAAATCCAATATAGTGGCAGATGCTTTATCAAGGTTAGAAAATACATCACAAAAAGGGCAGCGAACAATAAAAATTGGATTAAATCAATTAGTAGAAAGTACTGGATTATATTCTAAAGAAAAAATTATAAGAGATCAGATCAATTTGAGTGAAAAACAAAAAGTCCTTAGGAAAGATGGGGTATATTATAAAATAATAAATGGCATAGAAGTATATGTAATAACTAGAACTTTAGCAAAGAAAATATTGAAAAATTTACATAACAATTATATGCATATTGGTTCAAGAAAGCTATGGATGCTATTTAGGAACAATTATTTTGCAAAGAATGACATAAGTATAGCAAAAGAAATTACTACCCAATGCCCAATATGTCAACTAAACAAAGAAAAGAATTTCAAAAACCAGAACACATATAAATCTAATGTTGTATATGAAAAACTAAATACAGTTTCCATGGATTTTATTTCAAATTTAGTTCTCAGTCCAACAGGAAAAAAGCATATACTAGTGATAGTTGATTTATATACAAAATTTATTAAACTATATCCCTGCTCTAGAACAAATGTTAAAACATTAAAATTATATATTAATCAATTTTTCGAAGAAATAGGACCATTTAGAAATTGCATAATAGATAATGCTACATATTTTAACAACCAAAAATTTCGGACATTTTGTGAGAAAAAGGGAATCAACATTCATTTTACAAGTATCAGACATCCTCAGGCAAATCCTGCAGAAAGATATATTAAAGAAGTTATAAAATATTTAAGGATACTGTGCCAAAACCAACATGAAACTTGGCAGCAACATATACCACAAGTAGAATATTTTTTGAATAATACACATAATTTGAATACAGAGGAAGTACCAGAATATTTAATGTTTGGCCATAAAGGAAACAGAAAGTGGATTAGTGAATATAATCAGGATATGTTAGAACAAGTAATGCAGAAAGTGAATAACCGAATTAGGAGGAAAGCTGAAAAATATATCAGAAGACAAAATCGAAATATAAAAAAACCAATCACATTTCAAAAAGGAGACCTAGTGTTAATTCGTTCACTTAGAAAAAGTAATGTTAAAGAAAACCGTTGTAAGAAATTACAACCAATGTTTGAAGGTCCATATACAATTGAAAATCAGAATGGACTAAATAGTTATGTGTTAATAGATGCAGAGAACAGACTAAGAGGCATATTTCATATCAACGACATTTTTCAATATCATGAAGAGATTGAATAATGATTTCTATACCTTTAACACAAATATAATAACACTAATAACTTACTGATATATCCATTTTATTCAATAGACTTGATTTGTTAAATGGTAGATGGTAGATTTCATTATTTTGAATCAATTTGACATCATACTTGTTGAATTTTGTATATATGGAAATTTATTTGTACCCTAAAAATCATAATTTGGGGTTAGACACAAAATTGATACTATAATTGCTATAAAAATGTCTTTCTAATATAATAAAGTGAAAAAACTTACCAATTTATATTGATGAAAGTTATTTTGAATGGAAATAATTCCTAGATTTTGTCTATAAATAAACAGAACACCATATCTATTATATTTTTAATTAAGGTTATATTTTATTCTCTGATATCGCATCCATTGCTCCATTTGACATGACAGTTTGACCATAGAATAGCCGAACTGTGCTCCGTTGTTCCCTGTTTTGACATAGACAGCGAACAGGGATGTATTTAACACATTTTAAATAAAAAAAAATTGATTTATTAAATTTAATAAGGTATGAGAAAATTAATATTTAAAAAAATAATAAGTAAATTATTTATTTTAAATATTATTTTGGGGTATTGATACGATTAGGGTTTATAGAAAATAATTTATAAGTTATATACTACATAATATTAGATATTTGGTTGTTTTAAATAAGTTATATACTAGAGAATTTTATAAAAAATATTTATGTGAGGGCATTTTAAGAAATTAGCATATAATAATTGTAAAAAGTTGTATTTTAGTAGTTATGATTTTGTAGATATTTTTAAGTGAGCCATGTGACTAGGCAACACACTATACCCTCCATTCCTAAGTGTCATTTTAAGAATTTTACGAATATAAGTGGGGTTATATTGTTTGAAATGTGTATTTTATTAAATTAGAGTGTTAGTTACTAATTTGAATGTTTATTCTGATCTGAAAAGCCTAAATGTAAACAAAATTATTAATAGAAAAGAATGGAATTCTCTGGATCAGCGGAGATGACCATTGTTTACAGTCGAACATTCTCGATATAATGATTATGGCGGTGGATCGAACAGATATTTTTTTCGAGAACATCTATATAGAAGTTAATAGAACGATTGGAACATGATCTCTTACCAGATGGTTCTGGAATAGAATATCCGAAAGATATAAATACCCGTGATTTGGATTCAAGATGGCAGTTTTAGGAAGTTTTTAGTCAGAAGTCAGGCCAGTTTATTATGAAAGTTAGTAGACACATTTAGTGAAGTAAATTGTTGAGAATTTTCAGTCAGAAAAGTTTAGTAAGAAATATGAAAATTAGTTGGAGTCAGTGAATCAGGTACAAATAGTCAAATTGTTTAATATAGTGAGTTAAATGAAGATTAAAAATTATGCATATAATGTAATGCACATTTATAATTATACACAAATAATTATTGAAGATAAAAAAAAGTATATTGGAAGAAATTAAATTATATTATGGTTGGAGATTAGTATAAATCAACTTATAATAATTGGATATTGGTATATTGAAAAGAAGAATAAATATAAATGCTGTTTGCTGGTTTGGTTGGTGGTGTATAAATGCTGGTGAAGAAAACTATATCTTAAATTGGTAGAAGCTGATAATTGGAAAAAGTAATTTCACAAAAAACAAGGATAACTGAAGTACGAAGACATTCAGAGGTGATTAGAATCTATATAGTGGAAAACAGTTCATTTAGGCATTCAGTGAAAGAAAGGTACAAAATTTTGTTAATATAATTTAGTTAGTGTCATAACAATTTCAATTTTGAAGATAGTTTTGTTTAAATTGTAGATTGTCTATAGAATTTAATTAGTTTTATAAGAATATCAATTTAAAGATAGTTTATTTTAAATTTACATTGGTTAGGTTAGATATATATATATATATATATGTGTTTCATAATAGTTATAATAAAGATAATTTAAAAAAGTACTTACAAACTAATTCTTTGAGAACCGCGATAAAAACCCTATATATTATATTATTAAAAATACTCATTGCTCATCATTCAAACAAAAAACACATCATAACAATATATATATATATATATATATATATATATATATATATATATATATATATATATATATATATATATATATGATTGATTCACTAAATAAATCCTCAGCAGGTGTTGATGTTTGCTGCAATTTAGTCATTAGTTATGGTTTTAAACCGTATCCACCGTCACCAACCAACATGTAATGGCCAAACATACCACTTTCAAAATTATGCTTCAGCCTACTATTATTAAAAATTGTCTGATCATGTACAGATCCTGGCCACCTTACAACAATATCCCTAATTTTCCATTTTGCATCATTCACTGTCTGGACGTTCAATGCAAAAAATGATATTCTGGACCTAAAAATTTCTGCATCCTGACCACCTGGAAAATCTATTTTTATTAGAGTAACATCAATTGCACCAATTGTTCTAGGGAATGAAGCGATCTTATAAAAATCTTCAACAGCTCTTTCCATCTCTTATGTCCATCTCTTATGTGTATCATATATATATATATATATATATATATATATATATATATATATATATATATATATATATATATATATATATATATATATACATATATATATATATATATGTGTGTGTGTGTGTGTGTGTGTGTGTGTGTGTGTATTGTGGCCTTAACAATGCAATTGCAAATGATACTCTTTTTATAGTTCTACATGCTGAAGCTCTGGCCACTCCCATAAAATCAGCTACATTTAATTGCATGCTTCCTGATGCATCAAATCTTAAAGCCAACAGAATTTGTTGTGTGGGAGTAATGCATCCACCTCTGAAATAAATAGCATTGTAATTATTTTAATATCAACAAATTTTTACTATCTTACTTAGATTAACGAAACCGTAGATATAACATCGACAAGTGCGCAGCCTGTCCGTTTCCCCTTAATCTACATGCTGAAGCTCTGGCCACTCCCATAAAATCAGCTACATTTAATTGCATGCTTCCTGATGCATCAAATCTTAAAGCCAACAGAATTTGTTGTGTGGGAGTAATGCATCCACCTCTGAAATAAATAGCATTGTAATTATTTTAATATCAACAAATTTTTACTATCTTACTTAGATTAACGAAACCGTAGATATAACATCGACAAGTGCGCAGCCTGTCCGTTTCCCCTTAATCTCCACTCCTTTGTCCTGCCAATCAAAATAGCAGACAGAGTATACCCCTCCAGCACGGTCCGCCGGCAACGACTTGTTCACTATTTTAAATTTTTTACGTTAAATTGTGTGATTTTGTGTATTCAGTTTTCGGCTGTGCTAGTGTCTTTTTTTTATAAAATGCCACGGTGTATAATTAAGAACTGTATTTGTCATTCAACTGTAAATTGTGTGAAAGACAAAAAGTCAGTTAACCTATTTAGGTAAGTTTAAAATATTCTATTTGTAATATTGTATTCATTAGTAGCCATATTTGTATCGAGGGGAAGTGTTCGACGCTGAACTTCAGAACCGGGCTTTTAAATTTTAAAAACTGCAATTTGTTTTAAGTGGTGATCTCAGATTAATGAGTGGTGATATTTAATTTCGCTTATCGTCATCATTTTGATACTTCTATGGTTTATTTGAAAGTGACATAAATTAAAGTTATTATCAATTATAAAAACCATTACATCCTTCTTATATAGATACTATTTTTTTTTTGTAATTTTCGGTGAGGTAGTTGCTATCAATAGTTAGTTAATGTAACTCGTTTTAGTTTTCCTGCATCTAAAGAAATACGAGAGGCATGGATATGGTTTTCCAATATAGAGGGAAAAGAACTAACAAAAATCCCTCGTATGTGTAATTTGCATGTTACTGAAGATTCGTTGGACAGAGAAAAATCGCCGTTTAAAATGTATCTAAAGAAAAAATGCTGTACCCACAAAGGTACCTACAATAAATAAATTTTAAATCCATATGCATGCAATATAACTTATTGAAGTCTTTAAACTATTATATATTTTTAGAATCAACCAATTTTAAAAAATACTGCAATGCGTGAAGAACATAATGTAGAAATATCTACATATCCATACCAACCGGAACCTAAAAAACAGGTAAATTTTATGCTAACCGGTCTAGCTAACTGACTAAGTTGAACTTACTGAATTTTGTAACATTTTTTATAATATAGCATTTTTTCAGAAACTCTTATTAAACGCACAAAAACCTAGTGGAAGTTCTAACATTACACAAACAACGCCAACAAGTTCACCTAAATAAAAAAAAAACAAGTAAGTTTTTACTACTTAAAAATAAATAGATATATAGGGTATTAAAGTTGTAAAATAAAATTTTTTTTTTAATTTTACGCAAAAAGCATTTGTTAATTATGTGGTGTGTAAGTACCTATCTAAATTATTCATAATTGTCGTAGGAAACTACACCAAGAAAAAGAAAAATGAAAGGTCGTTTAGAAAAAGCCAATAAAACTATAAAACAGCTTAGAGTAAGTCTTCAGCATTACAAGAAGAGGGTTGCAAGGTTAAATATAATAATCAATAGTTTGAAAGGAAAAGTGTCAGATGAAAGTTTAGAAATTTTAAGCCAAATTAAACCAAATCAAGAATTTTTAAAAAGGCAAATTTTTAATCAAGGCAAATATGGAACTGACCTTAAAACGTTTGCACTTACGTTAAATTTTTATTCCCCAAAAGCCTACAGTTTTGTCCGTGATACTTTCAACTCAGCACTTCCACACCCAAAAACAATTTCTAGATGGTACCAAAACTTAAATGGGGACGCACGATTTACTGCCGAAGTATTCAAATTACTTAACGTAAAGGCTGACAAATCAGAGCATATGATTGTGTGTAGTTTAACTACAGATGAGATGGCCATTCGTCGATAGATACAGTGGGATGGAAATAAACATTACGGCTACGTTGATTTTGGAGTTTACATTGAAACTGAATGCAATTTAGTTGCTAAAGACGCATTTGTTTTCATGTTAGTATTAGTGATTCGTGGAAGCTACCGTTAGGATATTTTCTAACTGACAATCTAACAGGCGTTCAAAAGAAGAATTTATTACTTCAGTGCTGAAGTCTGAGTCATGAAACAGGTATCCAAATAGTTTCTGTCACTTTTGACGGGGCAGCCAATAATGTTACAATGGCTAAAGAATTGGGATGTATTAACAAATTTGAAATCTACCTTTTTAGATCCTACATCAGGTCGTGAAATTGCTGTATTTTTTATCCTTGCCATATGGTTTGACTTTTACGGAATACCTTAGGAGATAAATTATTTTTAAGTGATGCCAACGGTGAAGTTATAAAATGGAATTATGTAGTAAAACTTAATGAAATTCAACAAGAGGAGGGTGTTCATTTAGCTAATAAATTGAGAAAAGAGTAAGTAACATATAAAAATAAAAAAATGAAAGTAAGATTAGCAACACAACTACTTAGCGATTCTGTAGCTGATGCTATTGAATCTTTAAATCAAAGATTACAAATAGAAACATTTAAAAACTCCGAAGCAACTGTTAAATTTATCCGAGTTATTAATAAATTATTTGATATATTTAATTCTAGAACTATTTACCAAAAGGAATACAAGCAACCTATTAATGAAGAAAATTACATTTCTATTGAAAACTTCTTAAAGGAAACCTCAGATTATTTGGAATCACTTACATTTATAGATATGAAACTGGTATGTAAAAGTAGAAGAAAAATGGGTATTATTGGTTTTTTGTTTTGCATCAAAAGTTTAAGACATTTATATAAATAATTAGTTTAAACAAAATTGTTAGCATACATTCCTACATACAAGCTGAGTCAAGATCATGTCGAATTATTCTTTGGGTTGATTAGATCGATGGGGGGTCACAACAATAACCCAACAGTTAGACAATTTAAAAGCGCGTATAAAAAAATGATGCTGCATCTTGAATTAAGAGATTCATTTATGGGCAATTGTATTCCTTTGGAAATGATTTCAATTATGTAGTCTTGTGAAATAATCAATAAATCATGTAGCAAGGAGAGAATGGTTGATGAATTTGATGACGCATTGGACGAGACCAATAATCTGTCTGAAATTATATTTTGTATAGATGTTTCTGAATATAAAAAAGAGGTAATAACATACATTTCTGGGTATGTTGTACGTAAAATTGCAGCCCAGTTAAAATGCGAGAACTGTATTGAGAGCCTGTGTGGAGACAGAAATGATTTTATGATTTTTTTCATTAATCAGAAAGATAAATGGAATGCATTAACTTACCCTTCAGCTGATGTTGTTTTAATTTGTAGCACTGCAGAAAAAGTTTTACAATATCACATCAACATAGGTAAAAGAATAAATGTAAGTGTTGTAAATAACTAAGTTTTTATAATGTTTTAAATAAAAAGGTTTTTGAGAATAACAAGATCCATTTCTCCGAACAAAACTTTTTAACGTCACATTTTACTAATTTAGTTAAAATGATTGTGTTAACTTACACCAACATTAGAATACACCATTATAATAAAAATTTATTAGATAAGACTGTCAGTAAGAGGATACTGTATAATAAATTGACACTATTTTCTGGTTCCTAATACCACCAATGTTTCGTTCGCGTAGAATAGCCCCGGATATGGGACAGGAATGTTTTTAAAAGAATTTACTCACAGGAAAGTATGCACTTAATTTGTATGGGGAATTAAGCCTCCAATTGCACTACACATACCAATAACTCGATGTGTTTTTTATTCATTAAAATTTTAAACATGGTTTTTTTTTGTATACCGTCATGGCCTCCAAACGTCAAATAGCTTTTCGTCTGAAGATGTTAAAGAAATTTAACGAAATATAACGAACTCGTTGTAAAGAGCACACTTTGGCTTTCATTTCAGCTGCTAACCCAATTAACTTCACCATTGACATATAATATATATATATATATATATATATATATATATATATATATATATATATATATATATATATATATATATATATATATATATATATATATATATATATATTGTTATGATGTATTGTTTGTGAATGATGAGCAATGAGTGTTTTTTTAATAATATAGGGTTTTTATCGCGGTTCTCAAAGAATTAGTTTGTAAGTACTTTTTTAAATTATCTTTATTATATCTATTATGTCTAACCTAGCCAATGTAAATTTAAAATAAACTATCTTTAAATTGAAATTCTTATGAAACTAATTAAATTCTATAGACAATGTAAAATTTAAACAAACTATCTTCAAAATTTAAATTGTTATGACACTAACTAAATTATATTAACAAAATTTTGTACCTTTCTGTCACTGAATGCCTAAATGAACTGTTTTCCACTATATAGATTCTAATCACCACTCAATGTCTTCGTGCTTCGGTTATCCTTGTTTTTGTGAAATTACTTTTTCCAATTATCAGCTTCCACCAATTTAAAATATATTTCTTCTTAAGCATTTATAAACCACCAAGCAAACCAGCAAACAGCATTTATATTTATTCTTCTTTTCAATATACCAATATCCAATCACCAAATATATTATATAATTTTAATATTCAATTAATACTTCTTCCATTATTCAATCACCATTTATACATAACATAATTTTTAATCTTCAATAATATTTTCTTTATACTGTTTCTTAATCTTCATTTAACTCACTATATTGAACAATTGGACCTTATGACTATCTTGAACTTACTGAACTGTAACTGATTGACTGACTCTAACTAACTTTCATACTAAAACTGGCCATCTTGAATCCAAATCACCGAGTATTTATACCTTTTCAATGTTCCAGAACCATCTGGCAAGAAATCATATTCGAATTGTTCTATTTCCTAAATATATGAATGTTCTCGAATAGTCTCACCTCGCAAACAGGGTTAACTTAGTGTTCTAGAGAATTCTTTACTTTTCTATCGAGAATTTTATTGACATTTAGGCTTTTCAGATCAGAATATAAACTTATATGTAAATTAAACACCCTAAATTAACAAATTACACTACTTCAAATCCGCAATTACATGCAAATTAATAAACAACCCCATTCTACACTCGCAATTATAATCCAACTGTCACTTTCAGAGTATATTTGGTTTCCTATGCACATGGCTCACTTAAATATATTATAATTATTAAAAAAAACTTTTTACACTTATTATATGCTAATTTCTTAAGAATATCCTCATATAAATAATTTTTATAATATTCTCTAGTATATAACTTATAAATAATTTTTTTTAAACACTATTTTTCTTTTTCCTACGTTTAATATCATATATATATATATATATATATATATATATATATATATATATATATATATATATTATATATACATATATATATATATATATATATATATATATATATATATATATATATATATATATATATATATATATATATATATATATATATATATATATATAATCACTAATATCTGCAAAACTTCCGAATACTTTACTTTAAATTAACTCATTAAATCGCCGTTATTTCATTACTTCAAAATTGTCCTGAATACGTACCTGTCACTCCTCCCACCCATTTGTCCTAACGTGAAATATTTGGCAGGCTTTGCGCATCTGTTTCTTGCCTGAACGTTATACCTATGGTTTCTTTAATCTAAGCTATCTTACCTGTTTGTAGGCAAAGATATTTGGTTTTCTATTTTGTGTAGAAGTCATAAAACTCTTTTCTTAACCTAAATCTTTGATAAAAATCCAGATTATCATAGTCTTCAAAATAGTTTATTCTTAATCTATAAATATTTGGTCTCCTAACCGCAATAAATTCCTCATCAGATGAACTTGAAATAGATGTTTCAAAATGTTTCAGAATTATGGATAATTGCGCTTTTAAAGTATAACAGTTTAAAGAATTTTATTACAAAAGTAGTATGTTATTGGATTGTAGGAAGGAAGCTGTAACAACTTAAAGGTCCGAAATCCTCACTTTAAAGTTAAAGTGGGCTTTTGATAAAAAGGATCCTTTAAATTAATTATGAAATCGGCTGTAAAATGTTTTCGAATACACTGAAGTTTAATTTGTATATTGCACATATTTAAAAATGTTTTATTTTTTGTATGTACGAGGCGTGTTTTTTAAGTAAGTACCGTTTTGGAATTAAAAAAAGAAGTGCAAAGATATGGCAATAAGTTTATTTTTACATGAAAGCCTGTACCTTAATCTACTTTTCTACATAATTTCCGTGAATATTGAGGCACTTGTCATAACGAGGCACCAGTTTTTAAATACCCTCCTGATAAAATTCTGCCGCCTGACTTGTTAACCACTGCATCACAAATGTTTTGACTTCGTTATCGTGTTGAAGACGCTGACCGCCCAGGTGTTTTTTCAAGTGCTGGAACAAATGGTAGTCGCTGGGCGCCAGATCAGAGCTGTATGGAGGATGATCTAGAGTTTCCCATTTAAATGATTTGATGAGATCTTTGGTCTGATTAGCCACATGTGGACGGGCATTGTCATGCAGCAAAACGATACCCTTACTCAACTTGTCACGTCTTTTGTTCTGGAGTGCACGACGCAGATTTTTCAATGTCTCACAATAAGACGCTGCATTGATTGTCTCATAACGAGGCAGAAACTTCACTAGCAATACTCCTTTTCTGTCCCAAAAAACTGTGCACATGATTTTCCGGGCAGAAATTGTTTGCTTAAACTTCACTCTTTTGGGTGATGATGAATGTCGCCATTCCATGGATTGTTGTTTCGATTCTGGTGTGACATAGGCCACCCACGTTTCGTCACCAGTAACAATTTGGTCTAAAAAATCTTCACCTTCACTGTGGTACCGCTCAAGGAAAGTCAATGCACTGCCTAAACGTTGGGTTTTGTGCAAATCCGTTTACATTTTTGGAACCCAACGTGAACACAATTTCCGGTAATTCAAGTTCTCGGTAACAATGCGATACAAAACACTACGAGAATACTGAGGAAAGCAGTCGGACAATGATGAAATTGTAAAGCGTCTGTTTTCTCTCACCTTTTCGTCCACTTTCTGCACCAAATTTTCATTAACGACCGAAGGACGCCCACTCCGTTCTTCATCATGCACATTTGTGCGGCCATCTTTAAATGCTCTCACCCATTTCCTTACCATTCCATCACTCATAATGTTTTGTTCGTAAACTTCAACGATCTCACGATGACTATCGATCGGTTTTACGCCTTTAGCACTAAGAATCGTATAACAGCCCGTACTTCACAATCAGCGTGACTCACGATTGTTGGAGGCATCTTAAACACTGGAGTAAACAAGTATACAATGAAGAATCATACTGTATTGGCGTCAGTGCGTAGACAAGAGATGTAGGTAACCAGCGCTCATGCGCGGAACGCCGACCGTAGCGCTGAGGGGACGGAATCGCAAAACGGTACTTATTACTTGTTGATTATTGTAATTATTAAACATCTTAACTTATTTTCGTCTAGTTTCTTCTTATAGTTTTTTTAATATTATATTATTATTATCTTTTGTACACAAATAACACAAAAAAGTCATTTATTATTATTTTGCTAATTGAATAGTTTCATCACAGAATGCATACGAATCCCATTTAACTTTAACAAGAATTCAAATTCTAATCTCCAATGACGTCATGCGCGAACACGACCGATTTTGTGCTACGGGAAGATCCTATCTTGTTAGTCATAGTTTCATGGCACAACCCATTTAATCCTTTCTTACTAAATGTGTGACAATCAAACACAGACTTTCAGTTCATTACAGAAGAATATTCTTGCGCAACATACGTTGTAGAATACGTTAATAAATTCAATAGAGGAGTTAGCAATATGCAAAGGAAAATTATTGAAACCATGAACGAAAACCCAGAGAATTAAGAACGAACGAACGAATATCAAACGTCAGAGAATTAAGAAGACAGTTAAAGAATTAGAAAACTTAGAAGACGAGTCTACGGAAAATAAATTGGTTCGAAAAGTATGAAAAATTACCAGACTACTTAGTCCACATTTCTTTAGCACAATTTGTTGCTAAGTAATACAAAAATAACAAAGAGGTATATGTAAAAAGAGGCAGAAGCGGGAAATGGTTACTCTGCATATCCCATCCAAAAATGAAGAGTTAGACATTTTGGCTGAAATACAGTTTATACGCATTTACGACGAGAATGAAGCGGTGATATTAGAGAAAAGGAAAGAGTTTGAAGCTAACATAGACATTGAGAAAACAATGCAAATATGTCGTGATTTATGCCGTGAGGCAGAACCATCGGACGAAGAAGAAATTAATAACATAGCTGGTATATTACCAGTGACTTGCGTATAGCACTGCTCGACAAACTTGGTTCAATCACAAAAAAAAAGAGAAAATGTTATACCTCATGCTGATTTTTGTGCCTTAATGGGAAAAGCAAATGATAAACAGTATGAACTTTTAATACACATTATTCACCATTTACAAAGTAATGATCCACAAGCATTGCAAATAATTTTCATGGGTGCTGCTGGTACCGGCAAAACCATGACGATTAAACTAATGATGGAAATATACAACAGATTCTGCAATACTAATGGTTTTTGCAATGTTTACATTGTATGCCCCTCTACTGGAAAAACTGCAGTGGCTATAGATGGTACGACTGCTCATACCGCTTTAACCTTTAACTACGGGCTACGGTGTACTCAGTACACCAGTCGCACTAAATTGGCCGCTATTTCTGATAAGCACTGGTTGCGCACGTGTCCCTCTACCTAACCTATCTCTGATGTGTCAGCTATAAACCTCAACAGTTGTAAAATTGATTGCTGCAGAGATAGACTGACGGTTGGAAAAATTCAGGAGAAGTTTACCAGTGGTGTATGTAGTACACCAAGCACCTAGTTATGTAAGTAAATTTTGTGAGATTTATATTACGTTTATCTACTAAAAAATAGCATTATTAATGTATAGCGACTTATATGTAACAAAAGCTAGACATTTTGCAACGTTTTGAATTAAAGAATTTGTAATTTGTTATTAAAATTTTAATAAAACTTTCATTTTATTATAATAAAACTAGTTTTATGATAATACATTTGATCAAATATTTTATTTTAGCATTTTCTCATAACTTAATATACCGTTATCTATTTGGATATTTGTGAGTACCTATTAGTGGACTATTTAACGTCCTTCTAGTTGTTTTTGTGGTCTTGTTTTTTCATGTTCTTTCTTCCATAGCAATACGGTCATGTCTCTTTGAAATATTAATTAGAAATAAATAATAAAAATTACAAACGTTGCCTCTATATATTTCTCGTAACGTTTATAAATCGAGAGGTACTACAAAATATTTACTTTGCAGGGATCGTGTACCAGTAAGAAATCCCCAAAAACTCTCAGAAGATGAACTTAGAGCTATGGCTCAAGCTATATTTGAGGAAGAATCTGATGAAGATGTTGGTGGAGACCCAGATATTTCAGACGACGAGCTAATAGAAAAAACGGAGCACGACACTGAATCAGAAGTTGATCTGAATGACGAAAATCAATATACGATTGACTCGGACACAAACAGTAACATTGAAAACAGTTCAGATCTTGATGAAGACAATGATTGTTTTATAGCAAAAGACAGAAAAACTAAATGGTATAAGAAATCTCTTCTTAGCAAATTTACTAAAACTCCTTCAAAAAATATTGTCAAGATATTTCCTGGGCCAACAGTTTGTGCGAGAGATGTTACTACGGAACTAAGTGCTTTTGAAAAACTCTTTACAAATGAAATCATAGAAAATATAGTTGAATGTACAAATTTGCAGATTGCAAAAATGCGATTAAATTATGAACGGCCAAGACGGGCTAAAGATACGACTAAACAGGAAATCATGGCATTATTAGGATTATTATTTCTTGCAGGGACTAAAAAACAAAATCATACACACTTCCTCGAATTGTGGACAAAAGATGGTACCGGCTCAGAAATCTTTCGAGCCTGTATGAGCGCAGATCGATTTTTATTTTTGCTTGCTGCTCTTAGGTTTGACAACAAAGATATTCGAAAGGACCGAAAATCAATTGACAAACTTGCTGCCATTCGCTTTACTCTTGATACGTTTATGAAAAACTGTAGCAGCAACTATTCCTTGGGAGAAGAAATGACTCGATGAAATGTTGATACCTTTTAGAGGTAGATGCAACTTTGTGCAATACATTCTAAGTAAACCTGCAAAGTATGGCTTAAAAGTGTTTGTGTTATGTGACGCGCAGACCTTTTATGTCACCAATTTTGAGGTGTATTGTGGTCAATAACCGGAAGGGCCCTACAAAAAATCTAACACACCAACGGATCGCCTGCTTCAACCTTGGAAAGGTAAAAACCGTAATTTAACATGCGACAATTGGTATACGAGTTATCCGTTGGCAATTGACCTTTTGAAGGAAAAGATAACGATGGTTGGCACACTTAAACGAAATAAAAGGGAACTACCTCCAGAGTTTTTACCAAGAAAAAACACACCAATTGGATCATCCACTTTTGGTTTTCAAAAAGAAGTTACCATTGTATCCTACACACCAAAAAAAAATAAAGCTGTCAATCTCCTATCTACCATGCACAGTAATTCTACAGTAGATCCCGAAACAGGAAAACCAATGATAATTTTAGACTATAATTCACATAAAGGAGGCGTAGACACTGTAGACAAAATGTGCAGTACCTATTCGGTATCCCGAAGAACACGAAGATGGCCAATGGCATTGTTTTTTCAACTCCTGAATATTGCCGGAATTAACAGCCAGATCCTGTACAATGCTGCCAATATTGACAATCCTCAAAAATATAGAAGAGTTTTTCTAAAAGAATTATCATTGGCATTGATAAGACCTCATCTTTCTGAGAGGGCGGAAATACAGAGTTTACCTCTGGATTTAAAAATATTCTTGAAGAAATACAAAAACGTACAAGACGACCACGATGAAGAACCACCAGCAAAAAAACTGGGGAGGTGCCATTGTTGTGGAAGGAGCAAAAATAGAGTTACAACAATATCTTGCAACAAATGTAATAGAATGGTTTGTAAAGAGCACTCTGTTACAATTTGTGCAAATTGTAATTTAGTAGACGCAAACGAGGAAGAAAACGAAAGTGAATAGCACACATATTCTCAAATATGTTCATTTGTGAATGATTATTTACTCCTAGTTTTTAGATTTATAAACTAGTTTTATAATATTTTTAATGTTAAGCTAATATACAAGAATTTCAAGAAGGTTATTTTTAGAGAAAAAGAAGTGGTTGAGTTTTTGTTCTTATATTTGTTGCTAATCTTTATATTTTCGTTATGTATTATTTTTTATGTTAAAACATTCTCTTAAATATATGCCTACATTTATTATATACAATATATGTACTAAAAATACCTAGTTGTGGCTTTTATTTGCGTTTTTAGTCGGTGGTGTACAGAATACACCGCGCACGTAGTTATGACTAATGGAGGGGCGCCCGTAGTTAAAGGTTAAGAATATCGTTATCAAAATTACTTCCGTTAAACATTGAAGTTGATCATCAATATCGAGTTTATTTCAACATGTTAAAGTTATAATTATAGATGAAATAAGCATGGTAGGTGTCCAGTTATTAAAACAAATAGATCAGCGTTTAAAACAAATTACTGGCAGATTTGATCAATCGTTCGGTGTATTAGACATTATCTTAATTGGCGACTTGAATCAACTGCCACCAGCAATGGCTACCCTTATATATAAACAGATTAAAAACAAAACGACCGGACCTACTCTATGGCGTAGCTTGAAATTTTTTGAATTGACTGAAGTTATGAGACAAAACAATGTTGAATTTTCCGGTGCTTTGACCAAAATTGGAAAGGGAATAAAGCTGTCAGATAGTGAATTACAAATAATTGAAATTACATTTATTTCTGAAGAACAAGCTGGTGCGTTACACCCTAACGCCGTACAACTATTCTTACAAAATAATCTTGTTCAAAAATATAATAATCATAAGTTAAACACCATTCCCAACAAAATAACATCAATTGCGATTGATATATTTACAGCTTGCCATAATGCTCAACAAGTAGCTTTTGTCCGTCAAAAACTTCATAAAATGACCATTGTTGATACAGGCGGGTTACCTTACGAAACAATTTTTGTGCTTGGCCAATATTAAATTTTGACCAATAGCAGACGGTTTAGCCAATGACACTGTAGGTAAAATTTGTAAAATTGACCAACTTAACACTGTGGAAATAAAAATGATTTGGATGACTTTCCCCAATAAAATATAATTAATATAATATAATAATAATAAAACTATTAATGTGCGGAGAAAGCATTTACCTTTGATTTCCACTTGTGCCATGACCATACACAAGTCACAAGGGGGAACTTTTGATGAAATAGTATATTATTATGATAAAAGTCACTCCATAGAATTAGTTTATGTTGCATTATCGAGAGTAACTAGTATAGAGGGACAATTTATCATAATGACCAAGATACATCACATATTGTAACTTCACATATGGATAGACATGCTCGCTCCACACCTGTAACTAACGTAATTAATGCGGTGAAATCTGTGTCGCGAATTGTCTCTCAAAATCAGCAATCGTTATTAATGATTGCTATATATATATATATATATATATATATATATATATATATATATATATATATATATATATATATATATATATATATATATATATATATATAACTGTTTTGGATGGGTTGGAGTCAATAAAAGGGCTATTGGTTAACTATTTTTTATCCCGAGCTTTCAATTGTATTTACAATTATTATCAAGAGCTGCTAAAAAAGACAAAATATCTTACAAAGTTGAACTAGAAAGAAAAAACAATTTTTGTTAACTCACCAAATAAAATTAGTTTAGTAAATAAAAATTGCTGCTAATACATCTCAAAAATAATTAATATAAAAATGTCCTAATCTCATCAATGCTTCTCTGAAATTTTAGTATAATTTTGAAAACATTTTTTTTAATACAAAAAAAAAATTGAATTTATAAATAAGTTAAAATAGCAACCACAGTATTATTCGAACTTCCGAAGCGATAGGTCGACAATAATAAGCGCCCAGTGTCTTTTGCCACTAATTAACTCGATTTGAAATTAGTACAGGTGATTCGAAGTTTGACATTAACTCAGTGTAATAAATAAGTCTATAAGCGACCCCCTCATGGGGGACGCGATTTCCTCAGAGACACCAATAGGTGATTTAAACTTTGCATGTGTTAGTGATAATAGTAAAAGGCATATTAATGAATCCAATTTAATCGAAAATTTTGATGATTCGACTGCGAAAAATGCGAATAAAACCAGTGACTGTATTACAACATTGCCAGAACCAGAAATAACACAAAAAGCAGTAGCGATAAATTTTTTCAACGTTAAATCAGATAAGTACAATTTTAATAATGTTTATGTTTACATAGAACAAACAAACAATGAAAATATAGGCCGTTTGCATCCCTTAACTATCGCGCATATTTTTCATAAAAAGTTGAATATTCCTAATATTGAAATTAAAGGCATTGGAAAAAACAGAATTAAAGTTCTGTTAAGGTCTATTTCTGATGCAAATAATTTGGTTAAAAATTTAAAGTTAAAAAATGAAAATTTGGTAGCTTATATTTCTAATTATCCACTAGAAATTAAAGGTCTAATCAGAGATGTTGATACCCAATACGATAAAAATTATTTGTTAGATAACAGTGAATCTCCCTCCCCCATATTAGGTTTTAAACGAACTTTTAGAAGGGTTGACAAGGAAAAACTAACTATGTACCGAAAAGGACTGTAATAGTCATCTTTGAGTGAAATATTTTACCTAGCTACATTGCAATAAATAGCGTATTTTTTCCTGTTGAAACCTATATTGGCAAGGTCACTCAGTGTTTGAGATTTGGACATATCTCCAAGCAGTGTCGCAGTACACAGGCACATTGCATAAAATGCGGGAAAACCAAAAATGAAGAGCATGCGTGCCAGGATAATGATATTCAGTGCATCCATTGCAATAGTAAGGATCATGTATCCATTTCCAAGAAATGTCCAAAATATGAACTGCAGAAGAAGATCAAAAACGTAATGATTGAGCAAAAAACTCCTTTCATCGAGGCAAAAACTTACTGTGAATCATCCTTCTCGGGATCCTTCACTCAGAATAGATATTTCACACTAGAAAATATCGGAAATAGTTTTCATCCCCTGCCAACATTCACAAAAAATTCAACCCCTTCTGCTGTCACACAAGTAGTCACGCGTAGAAATCAAAACATATCATCAAATAATACATCATAACCCTCCTCAAGTCACTATAGTATAGCGAAAAAACGAAAATTAATCTCTCCTACCCCACAGTCCCCACATAATGCACCTATGTTCTCTTTTAATTTTGGCCCCACTAGACCCCTTCCTGCTAATTTAAACATTCCTAATTGTCAAAATAAACCAGATCAGACAGTTTTACAAACACTTATTTCCAATTACATTTTTAATTTAATCACAAATATTCAAACTGTAGATGATATAAAAACAATAAGTCAAGATAGTATTTACCATGGAATAAAAACGATTTTGGAGGATATTATCAATAAATAACATCTTCACAGAACTTAAATCATTAAAAATTTTGCAATGGAACGCTCGATTCGTTATTTCGAATAAAAACAGTTTACTTCATTTTTTAATAACTGAAAATATTGACATTGCCTTATTAAGCGAAACTTGGTTCAAACTAAATCAGAATTATATAGTTAAAGGTTATAATGTAATTCGCCAAGATAGGTGACAAAACAACCATACCTTTTTGTCAAATAAATATTAGAAACAATTTTAACGATACAATTTTAGTCTGCGGTGCTATCGTTAAAATTAATACAACAGAATTAAGTTTTCTATCTATATATAGACCACCTAAAATTCGTACTTACAAAAACGATTGGATAAATATCTTCTCACAAGTCAAATCACCTTTTATAATTGGAGGAGATATGAATGCTCATAACTCATTGTGGGGCTCATTACAAAATGATGCAGTTGGTCACCAAATTGTTAGTAGTGTTGAGGATCTAGATCTAGATCATTTTGCTATAACTATGAATTTTTCAATAACCATTACATCGCAGGAAACAATTTATCCAAAAAGCAAATGGAATATCAAAAAAGGAAATTGGTCCCTGTATACATCCTTAATTGAAAACATGTTTTCCAATAAAAGTAGCTCCCTTAATACTTATGAAAATTATAACTTTCTAATAGATTGCATTAATGATACTGCTATTAAATCTATTCCTCAATACAAAATTTTTAAATTCAAAAATCGATCCCCTCCGCCATGGTGGGACCCAGAATGTGATCTGATAATTAATAACAGAAAAGAAGTATTAGCAGTTTATAAACGTTCACCAAGCCCTGATAATTATCTAAAATGTCAGAAAAATATTGCTCATACTAAAAAGCAGCTGAAACAAAAAGCCAAAGCTAGTTGGATCAAATGGTGTTCTAATTTAAGCAAAAATACTTCTTCTAAAGAAATATGGTCTCAAGCTAACAAAATGAACCGAAAATCATATAATACTACAAAACCCTTCAATGATACTTTATTAGACGACTTCTTTAATAGAGTATCTCCTCCATGGGTTCAACATTCACCTACACAACCTACACAAAGTCATCATTCAAATAATTACTTTTTGTTAAAACCTTTTACAAAAACTGAATTAGACTTCGCCCTTAAAAACCGCATTAACACTTCTCCTGGAATCGATCATGTAAAATACTCCATGTTAATCAACCTACCAGAGGTTGCAAAAATCCATCTTTTACATATCTTCAATGATATCATCAAAATTAACAAAGTTATCGATTTCTTCAAAAATATCTTATTCGTTCCTATCCTTAAACCCGGAAAGGATCTAAATTTTGTGAGTTCATATAGACCAATATCCTTACTCTCTTGCGTATTCAAAATCCTAGAAAGACTTATAAAATTTAGATTAGATTGGTGGATACAAAAAGAGAATTTACTTTAATTACTATTTAAATGGGAATAAGCCACAATTAAAGGTTAAAATACGTTTATTGACGTTTCAATTTCCACTTCGGAAATCGTTCTCAAAATACAAACATTAGTAAATTAAACAAATTTTGTTTTTTTTTGTTACTTCGTGAAAAATTCTTCTAATAATTTAATTTTATCTGACTCATCTATATTGACAATTCAGACATACCTTATACATTTTAAAGTAGACGACTTTAAAATGATATTGCCAATATTGTTGAGTTGCGTTCCTGGGACGACTTTACTTATAAGATAGTTCATTCGATTACATGAAATCAACTTTAACTTGAGAATATCCGTCAGAAAAGATCAAACATGTAATTCGTCTTTAAAAAGACAAATACATGCCATGATGACAGTAAAATTCTCCTGTTAGTGATTCCATAGTAAATTATGAGGGAAAAACCAGGAAAAAAAACCTCATAATACTATCCCGACATGGTAAGTATTTGATCGTGCATTTAGTTTACCTTCAATAATAAACACCAAATTCCGATTTTATATGTTTGTTATTTAAAAAACATAAATGATGTATTCTCTATATGTTACTGACTTACCAATACTGGTATTTTCCTTTTAATAACTTCTTTATTGAAGATTTACTTTTCGATATGATATCAAATTGAAGTTATTAAAAGGAAAATACCAGTATTGGTAAGTCAGTAACATATAGAGAATACATCATTTGTTTTTTAAATAACAAACATATAAAATCGGAATTTGGTGTTTATTGAAGGTAAACTAAATGCACGATCAAATACTTACCATGTCGGGATAGTATTATGAGGTTTTTTCCTGGTTTTTCCCTCATAATTTACTATGGAATCACTAACAGGAGAATTTTACTGTCATCATGACATGTATTTGTCTTTTTAAAGACGAATTACATGTTATGATCTTTTCTGACGGATATTCTCAAGTTAAAGTTGATTTCATGTAATCGAATGAACTATCTTATAAGTAAAGTCGTCCCAGGAACGCAACTCAACAATATTGGCAATATCATTTTAAAGTCGTCTACTTTAAAATGTATAAGGTATGTCTGAATTGTCAATATAGATGAGTCAGATAAAATTAAATTATTAGAAGAATTTTTCACTAAGTAACAAAAAAAACAAAATTTGTTTTAATTTACTAATGTTTGTATTTTAAGAACGATTTCCGAAGTGGAAATTGAAACGTCAATAAACGTATTTTAACCTTTAATTGCGGCTTATTCCCATTTAAATAGTAATTAATTTAAAATGCCACAAGAAAATAGCTTCAGAACAATATTGAGAATTTACTACCAGTAAACCAGTTTGGCTACAAAAGAGGTTTGGGAACTCTAGACGCTTTAACAACACTTGTTGTAGATATACAGAATAACTTAACTAGGAATAACTATTTAACAACCCTATTCTTGGATATTGAAGGAGCATATGAATCAGTTTGTTTGTCAACCTTGAAATTCAAAATGGTAAATTTCTTTCATTTGCCAATTGCTTTCGTGAACACAATTATCGGTTTCTATACAGACAGGATAATCTACGTCAGAGACCATAATAACAAACTAATAGGACCTCGACAGTCTCGACACAACTATCACGGTATACCACAAGGTTCGGTATTATGTACACCTCTGACATACATAATATGCAAATAAACATTCCATTTAAAATAATACAATATGCAGATGACTTTTGTGTCTATACAGAAAGTAAAAAATATGAAAACGGTATACAAAACCTAAGCAGAGTATGGAGTTCTCTTTTCCCATGGTACTTAGAGAACGGCTTAAATTTATCAATTGCCAAATCAGCAGTATCTGTCTTTACAAGACACAACCTTTCTCTAAATCAAAATATACTTCTTGATAATCAATCTTTTACATTTAAAAACCATGTCAAATACCTGGGCCTTATACAGGATAAAAAATTGACTTGGAAACAACACATACAATATATGCTGGATAGATATAACAAAGGTAGTAATTTTCTTAGAATGACAACTAAAGTCTGGTGGGGTTGCGATGTTGAAACAGCCTTATTGTTTTACAGAGCTTATATACGATCCATTATAGATTATGGTGCTACTCTTTATGACGAGAAGCAAGTGGCCCTGTAAGTTTCCTTGTCGTATATTCTTCTATTAATTATCCGTTAGTTTTGTATTAGGGATAGAGTTGTGTATTTGTCTGATTGGAGAATCTCTTGCAACTGGCTGAATGACTAATGTCTATGCCATTAAAAAAAATAGCAACCAATTACAAATGAGCCTCAATAAAAGCTTAGACAATTTCTTGTTTGAGGATATACAGGATGACCTAAATTTCCAAACTGACGAAGAATCAGATAATGATGATGAGTCATTAATTAATTCTAACAATGCTGTACCAGAACCTTCAAGTACATTAGCAGTAGATGTGACTCAGTCCATAGAAAATTATATAACAGAAGATGTCGAGGTAAATTCATTGCGTGAAATTGACTTGAGTCAGCAGAATGAGGCAATTTTAGATAGAAAGTGGCGTAAAAGAAAAATAACTACTGCATCTCCAGAATATATGTACCCAACACGTACAGTAGAGGATATTTTTGCTGGTTGCGAAACTGGAACTGACATCTTTATTTGCCTTTTAGGTTCCATAATTGATGATATAGTTTATCAGAGCAACTTATATGCTGTCCAAAGGAATAAGGTTTTGAATATAAAAAAAGATGAATTGATAACATCTTTAGGAATAAACATGTTCATGGAGTATCACAAGTTACCAAATTGGAGGCATTATTGGTCTAACAGCGAAGACCTAAAAACTGCAATCGTTCCTGCTGCAATGAGCAGAGACAGGTTTGATGCTATATTGAGTAATCTTCATATAAACGACAATACTAATATTAACACACAAACTCAAGATAAACTATACAAAATAAGGCCAATGATAGACAACTTTACTTTACTTAATCAGTAGACCCATTTGTACCTTTCGGTGTTGGGCCGTTTAAAATACAATTCATTACATTACACTATTTGACGGTCTTCTGAGGTGTCCTAGCTCTTAACGAACTTTCTCCATTCCTTCCTATTGGATGCCATCTGTGTTGCTTCCTGCCAAGTCTTACCCTTACTCTGTAGTATCTGCGAGATGTCACTGTTCCATTCTTTAATGGGTCTTCCTCTTCTGTTCTTCCCTATTGGTTTGGCGTCCCACACTCTTTTAACTTGTCTATTATTGTCCATCCGGGTTAGATGTCCGAACCATGCCAATTTTTTCTCTTTGATTGACTCGAGTATCGGTTTGATTTTGAGTCTTTCTCTTATTTCTTCATTTCTGATTCTATCAGTTCTTTTTACTCCTATCGTTCTTCTGAGGTATTTCATCTCTGCTGCCTGAATTCTGCTCTGATGTCTTTTGTTTAATATCCAATTTTCTGCTCCATATGTCACTGTAGGTCTATATATTGTTTTGTATATTGTCATCTTGGTCTTTGTTGATATTTCTTTGTTATTAAGGAATCCTCTATTTAGTGCTTGGAATAGTTTTCCTGTGTTTTCCATTCTATTGTTAAGGTCATCCTCGATGTCTCCTTTGTTGTTGATTACTGTTAAGTATTTGTATGAATTTGTCTGTATTATTTTTTGTTGGTCTATCATTACTTCTATTTGATCTTCCGTCCCTTGTTTCCTTGATATTTTCATTATTTGAGTCTTCTCTTTGTTTACGTTTAAGTTGTATTTGCTTGCTTCTAGGTTCCATTTCTCTAAGTTGTATTTCAGTTTTTCTGCAGTTTCCGCAATTAATACTATGTCGTCTGCAAATATACACATCTCAGCATTTATCATTTGCATTCTGTTCCAACCGATGCAGTATTTCTTGAATGTTTTCTTACATTCTTTCACTATCTCATCTATTACATTTATGAATAGTACTGGGCTGAGACTTCCCCCTTGTCTAACTCCTTGGGTTGTTTCAAATGGTTCTGACTGTATATTTAACATTCTTACTGTATTTGTTGTTTTCATGTATATACTCTTTGTTGCTTCTATCAGTTCTTCACTTACTTGTTTCTTCTTTAGGCTTTCCCATATATCTTTTCTTTTGACTGAGTCGAATGCTTTTTCCATGTCTATAAAGCTCAGATGTATTTCTTTATTTTTCTTTAAGGCTTTTTCTATTACTTGTTGCATGGTGAATATATGGTCTTGTGTGTTGTGTCCTTTCCTGAATCCACTTTGTACATCCTCTAATTTATGTTCTATTTCTTTTCTAATTTTCCTTTCTATTATGGTTTCGTATACTTTTGCTGCTACACATAGTAGTGATATACCTCTATAGTTCCTACAGTCTCTTGTGTTTCCTTTCTTGTATATAGGTATAATTACTGCATTTGCCAATTATCTGGGAATTACTTTTCTCTTCCATATTAGGTTATATATGTATAACAATTTTTCTTTTGCTTTTACTCCTATATATTTCATCATTTCTGGTGCTACTTCATCGCTTCCTGGTGCTTTTCCAATCTTTATCTTTTTTATTGCTTCTTCCAGTTCTTCTTTTTCTATAGTTTCTGTATTTTCCGTGTTTTTCATGGATACTCTCCTGTTGTGGCTTTCCTTCTCCATTGTATTCGCTTGATTTCCATTCAGTATCAGCTGAAAATGTTCCCTCCATCTTTCCATTATTGTCTTATCGTCGTTTATTATTGTTCCTTCCTTGTTCATTATTTGTTTCAGTTTCGTTTCTTTGTTGCTTCTTAGGTTTTTCAGTGTTCTGTAAAATAATTTTACGTTTTCTGTGCTGTTTTCTTCCATTTTTTCCCCGAATTGTTCCCAACTTTTCTTTTTCTCTTTCTTAACTATCTCTTTAACTTTTGTTCTTTGTCTCTTATAATTTTCATATTTTTGTTGTGTTTTGTCTTGGATGTATTCTTTCCATAATTTCTTCTTTTCTTTTATTTCTCTTTTCACTTCATCGTTCCACCAAGATGTTCGTTTTCCTCTGTTGTTATTTCTTGTGGTTCCACATATTGATTTAGCTGTTTTTATCATCGCATTTTTAAATTTTCCCCATTCTTCTTCTATTGTTTCAGTTATTTCATGTTCATTATCCATCTCTTTCTCTAGTCCTTCTGAGTATCTTATTCTCGTTGTTTCTTCCCTTAGTTTATAAATTTTTATTATTTCTTTCTGTTTTCTGTTTATGTTCTCATTTCTTTTTATTTCTTTTCTTTTGCTTTTGAATGTGGTTTCTAGTAGATAGTGGTCACTACCAATTTCATAACTTCTTTTTACCCTTACGTCTCTTATCCAGTTCTTCTCTGTTTTTTGCACTATAGTATAGTCTATAATTGATTGTTCGTCTCTTGATTTGACTTCTCTTGTGATCTTGTGTATCCTTTTATGTTGGAAGTGTGTGTTCATAATCACCAGGTTATTGTCTAGACAGAATTCGAGTAGTAATTTTCCATTTTTGTTTAGTTTGTGCTCCCCATAAGGTCCGATGACATTGTTCCATTTTTGTGTTTCTTTCCCCACTCTACTGTTCATGTCTCCTGTGATCACAATTTTCTCTGTACAATCATTTATCACTTCTTGTAATTTGTCCCAGAATTCTTTTCGTTTTTTGTTGCGTCTTCATCTGGTCCATAACATATGATTAGGTTTGTATTGGATTCCTCTGTATCCATATCTATGTCTACTCTTAGTATACGTTCGTTGTAATATATCCAATTTTTTATTTTGTTGATACTCTCCTTCTTTATCATGCACGCTACTCCTGCTTGAGCTCTCTTCGTTTCTTCCACTCTACTGTATATTAGTAACATTCCGTTTTCTAATATTATTGATCCTTTTCCTTTTTTCTTTGTCTCTGTTATAGCTACTATTTTAATGTTCTTATCTCTAATTTCTTCCCCCAGTTCTATTTCCTTCCCATTTATACCTCTCACATTCCATGATGCCATTTTCCAAATTGTTTTGTTCTTTTCTGTGTTTAAGTTGTACTTCAATTTGTTTTTACTCCCGTTTGTGTTATTATCTTTAGATCTGCTCATGTCCCTGTTCTGTGCCTGTTTTGTTTCTCGGTCCGTTATTGTGTTTTCTTCAGCTAGTTTTTTGAACTAGTTGGTTCTGTATTGTATGTTATTTTTTCTATCTGGCTTGGTTTTTGATTCCATTTCCACTTAATGCCTTCAATAATTATGAAACCATATCCAATTTTTGTCCTTTTTCCATTAGTCTTTTCATCTGCTGCTATCTTCCTAAGATTTCTTTGTATCTCTATCTCTTTTAATGTTAGGTCACATTCTATATATACTCTATGTTGCTTATAGTTTATAAGTTTACCCTTGGCTTTCAGTATTTTCATTTTATCTTCGAATTTTTTACATTCGATAACACACATTGTTTCATTTATCTTTTGTACCCTAGGTATTTCTGATTTTACTCCCATTTTCGTTTCTATGAAGTTCTCCAGTTGCTCTGCTTTTATTCTGTCTATTGGTAAGCCTCTCATAATTAGGTTATTTTTCTTCTTTTCTTTCTGACATGCTTCCAATGCTATTTCTATTTTATCTATTTTTTGTTTCATCGCTGTCATTTCTTTCTTTAGATTTTCATTTTCTCTTATTATTTCTTTCATTTGCAATTTGTATTCACTATTTTCCTTCCTAATTTCTTTTAGTTCCTCAATCATATTACCCATTGTATTTTTTATCTCTTCCAGGTCATTGTTTTTCTTTTTATTATCGCTTGCTATTTCTCTCATTAGTTCCATCATTTCGTTCTGGCTGCTGGTTTCATTCGTTGTTGGTTTCGACCTGTCTGGCGTTCGGCTCACTTTTCTGCTCCTGCTAAATATATGCTTTATCCTCTTTGCTTTTTCTTTTACCATCTTCATCAACCTTACCATCCGCCATTTTTCTTCTTATTCAAGTAATTAAAGTATTTATAAATATAAATATTATAAATAACGGTTACGGATCTCGACAAGCGCCGCGCCTACCTCTACAGTTAAATCTTAGCAATTATTCTCGATCCTAATCAGTTTCGACTTCTACCACTTGTAAATACAAAAATACAATCAATATCAAAACAGCAAATAAATTCAGCCTTTATAATTCTGTATAGTTTTACCGAAACCTGAATAACAGACCTATTGTTTTTGTTGATAATTATTACTGTTTATCTTTCTTAATCACCCGTCCAGCGTAAAAAGCTCAACTCGTTTCGACCACTCAGAAGTTTCACTTTTATCCGTAGGGCAATTAAAACTAACTATCAATTTAATACAGTTCAAAATCAGATAACTGATTATTTACTTACATAAAGGTCCCTTTCAAACACACTTTACACTAACTTGCATGCAGATTACACTCGAAACCCCCCAAAATTGGAATTTAATTTCGGAGCGACACTACACACGTCCTACTAGTCTGACCGCCAATCAATCAATCATTTGAAGTTAAATGTGTCGATAGCAATTAAAGTAAATTGTATACTCACGCTTAATCAAGCCATTAAGAGCGATGCTGGGAATATTTATATTCCACTAAGCATCAACAATTTACCCATGTAAATTACTATCTTTCTTGTACTCATTGCGTTGAGTAAGGACGATAAATATGCGAAAATGGTTGCGTTTCGATTTAATTTGAGCTTCTTACCACTCCCTGACACGTGTTTCATTATTTTGTCTATAATTGCCGAGTAGCCGGTGCGTTTTGGTTTAGTTTGAGTTTTCTTACAAGCTCTCTCTGATGACGGGAAGACCCAGAAACACGTGTCAGGGAGTGGTAAGAAGCTCAGATTAAATCGAAACGCAACCATTTTCGCATATTTATCGTCCTTACTCGACGCAATGAGTACAAGAAAGATAGTAATTTACATGGGTAAATTGTTGATGCTTAGTGGAATATAAATATTCCCAGCATCGCTCTTAATGGCTTGATTAAGCGTGAGTATACAATTTACTTTAATTGCTATCGACACATTTAACTTCATCTTTCATCACTAGATGTCTCTAGTAGCATACTCTGGTAATTATTTTGTCTATAATTGCCGAGTAGCCGGTGCGTTTTGGTTTAGTTTGAGTTTTCTTACAAGCTCTCTCTGATGACGGGAAGATCAAGAAACACGTGTCAGGGAGTGGTAAGAAGCTCAGATTAAATCGAAACGCAACCATTTTCGCATATTTATCGTCCTTACTCGACGCATTGAGTACAAGAAAGATAGTAATTTACATGGGTAAATTGTTGATGCTTAGTGGAATATAAATATTCCCAGCATCGCTCTTAATGGCTTGATTAAGCGTGAGTATACAATTTACTTTAATTGCTATCGACACATTTAACTTCATCTTTCATCACTAGATGTCTCTAGTAGCATACTCTGGTAATTATTTTGTCTATAATTGCCGAGTAGCCGGTGCGTTTTGGTTTAGTTTGAGTTTTCTTACAAGCTCTCTCTGATGACGGGAAGACCCAGAAACACGTGTCAGGGAGTGGTAAGAAGCTCAAATTAAATCGAAACGCAACCATTTTCGCATATTTATCGTCCTTACTCAACGCAATGAGTACAAGAAAGATAGTAATTTACATGGGTAAATTGTTGATGCTTAGTGGAATATAAATATTCCCAGCATCGCTCTTAATGGCTTGATTAAGCGTGAGTATACAATTTACTTTAATTGCTATCGACACATTTAACTTCATCTTTCATCACTAGATGTCTCTAGTAGCATACTCTGGTAATTATTTTGTCTATAATTGCCGAGTAGCCGGTGCGTTTTGGTTTAGTTTGAGTTTTCTTACAAGCTCTCTCTGATGACGGGAAGACCCAGAAACACGTGTCAGGGAGTGGTAAGAAGCTCAAATTAAATCGAAACGCAACCATTTTCGCATATTTATCGTCCTTACTCAACGCAATGAGTACAAGAAAGATAGTAATTTACATGGGTAAATTGTTGATGCTTAGTGGAATATAAATATTCCCAGCATCGCTCTTAATGGCTTGATTAAGCGTGAGTATACAATTTACTTTAATTGCTATCGACACATTTAACTTCATCTTTCATCACTAGATGTCTCTAGTAGCATACTCTGGTAATTATTTTGTCTATAATTGCCGAGTAGCCGGTGCGTTTTGGTTTAGTTTGAGTTTTCTTACAAGCTCTCTCTGATGACGGGAAGACCCAGAAACACGTGTCAGGGAGTGGTAAGAAGCTCAAATTAAATCGAAACGCAACCATTTTCGCATATTAATCAATCATTTGATAGACAAACTGAACGAAAACTTTTCAAGAAATTATAGAGGAACTCGTGAGCTTTCGGTTGACGAATCATTAATACTTTTCAAAGGACGGAGCTCTCTAAAGCAGTACAACCCTCACAAACCTATCAAGAGAGGCTACAAATTATGGTGTCTTTCCGATCAATATGGATATATTATGAAATTTGAAATTTACCAGGGAAAACACAGCATAGTTGAAGAAAAGTATAAGGACTTTGGACTAGGAGCCCGTATAGTTCTGCATCTTACTGAAGAAGAATGGGGAAAGCAAAGAATGATTTATTTCGATAACTATTTTACCTCCATACCCTTGTTAGAGAAGTTAAAAAGTGAACTAACTTTAGCATGTGGAACAATTAGACCGAGTAAAAACTTGACAGCTGATAAATCCATGAAGCGCGGAGATTTTGATTATAGGATTTCGTCGATGGATATTGGAGTGTGGAAATGGAAGGACAATAAAATTGTTTACTTTGCTAGTAATTACCACGGTTGTGAGAAAATAACTGTTCAAAGGACTCAAAAAGATGGTACGAAGGCTGATATTGTTGCTCCCATGATTGTAAAAGATTACAATAAATTCATGGGGGGTGTTGACCATGCTGATCGTTTGAGAACTGCTTATGGACTTGACAGACGTAGTAAGAACTGGTGGCATAGGCTATTTTGGGGACTAATAGATATAGCATTCGTTAATGCTTATATAATATTCTGCGACATTCGAGAAAACCAATCCCTTTTAGATTTTCGAAGAAAATCGAAAAGGGATTGGTTTCGAAAAATTTCGAAAAAAAATTTAGCTATGGGCCTGATGGCTCACAAACTTCAGAAAACTCCATCAAAACGACGAAGACCGAATAGTGATGTGTACCCTGAAAGAAGAAGAAGAGGAACATGTTATTCAGTCCCATCCGATGTACGCCTTTCAAATAGAGGCTCCCACTGGGTAAAATATGGTGCCCAAAGAGGTAGATGTGAGGTATGCAGCAGCCAAAGTGTACAATCGCGACCTCATTCAACATGTTCTACCTGCAAAGTTTATCTGTGTTCGAATGAGAAGAAGAACTGTTTCAATATATATCACGATGTTGAATATTGATGTATTTTTTACAAATAAATTGATAAAAATCTCCGTATTTATCATTAGTCACCTAATAACTTACTATCACACTAAATTACTCTACACAGCCTGACGGTACTTTAAAGTACCGCATCTGTTTTTTTGCCATACCAAATTATGATTACAAGTACCGTCAGAAATTTGCGAAAGAATTTATGATTTATTATTAGACTCACATTGCATTAAAGTTTTATCTTCTATTTACTATGATTTAAACAATTTTTGATAATGTGAGCAAAATGTCTCTTTTTTGTTAAAAAAAGTATGATTATTATTATTATAAAAGATGTTTAATTTTAGTGTTCATGTTGATGTTTTATTATTAAGTTATGTTTTATCTCTCATTTAGAATAGTTTTCTTTGAATGGGTGCTTATTTAATTTTTGTTCTAATATAAGTACAACTTAAAATAGTTAAATAAAACTGTTTCAAGACATTTTAAAACCTAAAATTAAATTAAATGTTATAATTTCCTGAACAAAAAATGCAGTAATACGTTTTTTTCGTCTACTGAAAAATGACCTTTTTTGAGTTGTCTCAGTTTAGATCTAGGTGTGAGATATGTGTACTCAGTGCAAATGCCGCATCAGCTAAAAAGACATATGGTAAGTTAATGTTACTATTGGGTAAGCAATTAGGAGATGGCAAGTTAAATATCATTTCTGTCAATTTTTGCTTTAAAACACTTCCAATTATACACTTCACCATCGCTAATCCGTCCTGGACAACCTATATCTGGAAACATAAAATAGTAGTCACTATCAAGTAGTGCTAAAAGTACCATAAAAGTATTTTAGATATTTTAAATTTTATTTTAACTAATATATTTTTAACTTGCAATTAGCTCTTGACAAGATGGAATCTTACTTACCATACCAATTGATATTACTCTCATTGCCAAAAATATCCAAAAAATAAAAAAAACAATCAAAAAAATTTATTGCTATTGTATTTTATTTTCCAGGAACAATCTGAAAATTCCAACACTTCCGATAATGATCCAGACGACGTTTCTCCCATCCCTAAATATTCAAGCCAAAAAACGTCGTGTTCTGAATCCGCCCGAATTGCAGGAAGCGACAAGAAATATGAGTAATGTATTAAATAACGTGTTGGCAGCAAAGAAAAAAGAGAAGAAGATGAATATGACTTATTTTGTAAAATGTTGGAAAAGTAAATAAGAGAGTATCCAAAATTTGAAAGAGAAGAAATGTAAGCTTCTATAACTATCTCCAGTAGCAAAGTATCTTAATGTCACTGCCAGGCGAACTTTCACTGGAATAGCATCGCTCCAATAAGTATCCTTTTAAGCAACCATTGAAGATATCTTTTGTATAAGGTATTCAAAATCGCTCTGAGACATTCGGACAAAATTACTAAATTCTCCAGTTGGCTCCGCGTAAAGCTCAGCAAGATGCTTTTCCATGCTATACCTCAAAAAAACGTAATGTATAAGGAAATACGTACCAATATAATTATATCAGGAGAGTCTAAATCAAAATTTTCTTAGTTGAATCTATATTCCACTTACTGTTGTAGGAATCAGGCCTTTATTCGGTGACACTACAATTAGAAGGCCAATTTGAAAAAAAAAGAAGAACTGTCAGCTGTCACTCACTTTGACATGACAGGGATTGGCGGGTTTTGAGGAGGAAGGTTAGGTTAAGTGGAAGTGACCACGCTTTGATGATTTATGATTAGATTATGAATACTGTTATGTAATCTGTTTTACGTAGAAAATAAATGTAGTATCCATATCCGGCCCAGTATTTTATTTAAGAGAGATCCCCCACAGATCAGAAGTGGGATATGGACATGGAACGAAACAATATGCAGACAGAGGTCGAAGCCAATATTCCGGCCAGCGAAACCGCCGCGACAATGCCATTGCAGGAGCAATTTACGGTGGAAGATATGATTCAATCGACAGTAAGAGCCCTATTTATATATCAAGACAAGTCAAAGACAACCCACAGTACAGGGCCACGAGAAAAAGAGCGGTCCTTTAGTCACAAAGAAATAGCTAACCTATTACCTGAGTTTTCTGGTCAAAATACGGACATTACACTATGGCTAGAAAGACTTAATGCAGTACAAAGTGTGTATAATGTGCCTGAGAATATTATGCAAATTATAGCGATGGGAAAATTGACAGGCCATACAAAAAACTGGTTTAATTTCAAAGTTGACGTTATGATGGATTGGGAAACACTAAAAAGTGAAATGAGAAAGATGTTCTCTAACCAGGCAGACGTCGTGATGCTGCGCAGAACCTTTGAAAGGAGAAGGTGGAAATCAGCTGAGAAGTTCACTAACTACTACCAAGAGAAAATTACCTTAGGAAATAGTGCAGGAGTACCAGAAGGTGAGTTAATCCAATATATTATTGAGGGTTTTGACAATCCAACACTCCAGTGTCAAGCTAGAATGATGTTGCATGAAATTAGAACCGTTCAGGATCTATTTAGCAGAATGTCCAATGTGGTAAAAGATACTGTCCCACAGCTTAATCATAATAGATTTCCGAAGAGTACAGCTAGCGCTTTTCGTCAAAGAAGTTCCATAGCAGTAGTACAGCGTAATGGAATCCGTTGCTTCAATTGTAATCAAGATGGGCACAAATTAAGTGATTGTACCAGGCCACGCAGGGAACGAGGTTCATGCTTTAAATGTGGAAAGATGGATCACAGACTTAGAGACTGTCCAGAGCGAGTTCAGTCAGATAGTACAACCAATGTTGTACAAGAAGCAGGAGTGCAACCCTATATGGTAAACGTAGAATACTCTGCGGAGGTAGGAAATGATATATCTAGTTTTAACATTACTGCTTTAAACAAAAAGAGAAATCAAACGATTTCTACTTAGCGAAACCGAATTCAAATCTTAACCACTGTGTTTCCTAAAATTTGCGAAACAAACAACTGGATGAATTACTCGGCAAGGGAATCTAAAATTGCATTCCACAAGCCGTTCATCCTAGTCAAAATTCGTAGTGAATTCAGTTTCTCGTACTTCCAACGAAGTAAATAACAAAACAGGTATTAACAATGGCGGTATTAGATTTTTGTAGTTACAACACAGTGGTTAAGATTTGAATTCGGTTTCGCTAAGTAGAAATCGTTTGATTTCTCTTTTTGTTTTTAGATGGCGTAGTCACGTCCGTATATAGTTATTTTAATAACTATTGTCTAGGACGGGAGAGATTTTTGTTTTGGTTCAGAGCAGTGACTATACCGTTCTGAAGAGACCTAAGAAGGTCGAAATACGTATCAGCGGTTGTTGCTGCACTGTATCAAAACAAAAATCTAATACCGTCATTCTGTTTTGTTATTTACTTCGTTGGAAGTACGAGAAACTGAATTCACTACGAATTTTGACTAGGATTAACGGCTTGTGGAATGCAATTTTAGATTCCCTTGCCGAGTAATTCATCCAGCTGTTTGTTTCGCAAATTTTAGGAAACACAGTGGTTAAGATTTGAATTCGGTTTCGCTAAGTAGAAATCGTTTGATTTCTCTTTTTGTTTTTAGATGGCGTAGTTGCGTCCGTATATAGTTATTTTAATAACTATTGTCTAGGACGGGAGAGATTTTTGTTTTGGTTCAGAGCAGTGACTATACCGTTCTGAAGAGACCTAAGAAGGTCGAAATACGTATCAGCGGTTGTTGCTGCACTGTATCAAAACAAAAATCTAATACCGTCATTCTGTTTTGTTATTTACTTCGTTGGAAGTACGAGAAACTGAATTCACTACGAATTTTGACTAGGATGAACGGCTTGTGGAATGCAATTTTAGATTCCCTTGCCGAGTAATTCATCCAGCTGTTTGTTTCGCAAATTTTAGGAAACACAGTGGTTAAGATTTGAATTCGGTTTCGCTAAGTAGAAATCGTTTGATTTCTCTTTTTGTTTTTAGATGGCGTAGTTACGTCCGTATATAGTTATTTTAATAACTATTGTCTAGGACGGGAGAGATTTTTGTTTTGGTTCAGAGCAGTGACTATACCGTTCTGAAGAGACCTAAGAAGGTCGAAATACGTATCAGCGGTTGTTGCTGCACTGTATCAAAACAAAAATCTAATACCGTCATTCTATTACTGCTTTAATAGACAGTGGTTCACCTATTAGTATTATTAAACTTAAATATGTGCCACACAATTTAATTATACCCACAGTGGAAAACAATAAATTCACATTGAATAATGGGACTCCGTTGGAAATAGTAGGTACATTTCAGAAAGATATATTTATTAATAATATTATGGTAAATTTAAATATAGTAGGTAGAGATTTTACTGCACAACCAGATATACAAATAACTTTTTCTAAATCAGTTTAAATCAGCCGAAAAGCTATTGATAATGGTGAGAATACTGAGATTGAGTTTATTAATAAGCTTATGTATATTGATTATATAGACAGACCTTTTAATATTTCAGAAAATATGAATATTAATCCTTGCTTATCTTTTGAGACATGTACGGAGATAAAGAAAATGTATCATGTTAGTTATTTATTTAATTTAGGTAACAACAGTAGTGAACATGATTTTGAAATGTCAATATCAGTAAAACATGATAAGCCAATTTTCTATAGGCCTCGCAGATTAGCATATTCTGAACAACAAAAACTATAAGCCATTGTTGATGAGTGGATAAGAGAAGGTATTATCCGCCCTAGTAACTCTCCATATGCAAGTCGAATTGTATTGGTTAGAAATAAAAGTGGAGATTTAAGGTTATGTGTAGATTATCGAGAGTTGAATAAAATTACGAACAAATGTAACTACCCTACACCATTAATAGATGATCAGTTAGATAGATTAAAGAATAAAACATCTTACACTATTTTAGATTTGAAAAATGGATTTTTTCATGTAAAAATGGCAGATTCCAGTGTCAAATATACTTCTTTTGTGACCCCATAAGGTCAGTATGAGTTTCTGAGAATGCCATTTGGTTTAACTGATTCACCTAGAGTTTTTAGTAAATTTGTTCATAGTATCTTTTCCAATTTGATTAGGGAAAATAAACTGTTGGTATATCAAGATGATCTGCTAATAGTTACTGACAATCTGAGTAAACATTTTAGTATATTTAAAGAAGTATTACATTTAGCTCGAAAGTTTAGGTTGCAATTCAGATTAGATAAATGCAGATTTTTCTATAATGAAATCACTTATTTAGGGTATCATATTGATGAGAATGGCGTAAGGCCCAGTGTTTCTAATGTAACGTCAGTCTTAGTATATCCAGTTCCTCTTAATATCAAGGAAGTTCACCGCTTTGTTAGTTTGGCTAGTTATTTTCGTAGATTTATTCCTTCTTTTGCTCAAGTAGCGAAACCATTATATGACCTAGTTAAAAGGAATATTCCATTTAAATTTGAACAGTCTGAATTTGAAGCATTTGAAAAGCTAAAACAAATGTTAGCAACATATCCAGTACTTAGTATTTATAGTTCCGAGTTAGAGACTGAGCTGCATTGTGATGGAAGCAGTCACGGTTTTGGAGCCATTTTAATGCAAAAACAGAAGGATGGTAATTTAAAAACCAGTCTCATACTATAGTCATAGAACGACTCCAGCTGAGTCCAAATATCATAGTTTCGAATTGGAAACATTAGCTGCAGTATATGCAATAAAGCGTTTCCATGTTTATTTGTTTGGCATATCATTTAAAATAATAACGGATTGTGATAGTTTCAGGCTAACCTTAAGCAAGCAAACATTAAATCCTCTTATTGCTAGATGGGCACTATTTTTGGAAAATTATGATTATACCATATTACACAGAAGTGGTAAACGCATGGGTCATTTAGATGCCCTAAGCAGATGTTATTGCATAATGATTATAGAAGAGAACACCTTTGAAAGAGTCTTGAGTATCAAACAAGATCAAGATCCACGAATTACAAAAATTAGGGAAAAACTGGAAGAGCAAGAGGATAAGTACTTCGAACTAAAGGATGGGTTAGTATATAGAGAAGACAGTGGTAAATTATTATTTTATGTCCCTGGTAGTATGATAACTAATGTGATACGGACATGTCATGATGGTTTGGGTCATCTAGGTGTTGACAAAACTATTTATCAAATTAAGACAGTTTATTGGTTTAATAATATGAGGACGACCGTTAAGAACCATACAATCAACCTTTCATTACTTGTCATATTGATCAATATGGCCCACTAGAGAAGACAGGTAAAGGTTACAGATACATTTTTGAAATCGTAGATGCCTTTACCAAGTTTATTAGATTATACCCTTGTAAATCAACGACAACTCAAGAAGTTATTAAGCACTTATTAGATTACTTCCGATGTTATAGTAAGCCAATGCGAATAATTGCTGATAGAGGTTCAGCTTTCTCTTCGAATGAATTCATTGTTTTTCTTGAGAAAGAGTCTGTACAATTATCCTTAGTTGCGACAGGCACACCACGTGCAAATGGGCAGATAGAACGATTCAACCTGGTCATCACTCCGATGCTATCGAAGATGTCACAGTCGGTCCATAAGTGGGACAATGCGTTAAGAGAAGTGGAGTTTGCCTTAAATAATTCCATATGTAGGTCCATAGGTGACACACCAAGTATGCTGTTATATGGTGTTAACCAAATTGGTAAGGTTAGTGATGTCATTAGGCAAGAATTGGAATCAAGCAATGTGCAGGAAAGGAACCTATTCGAGCTCAGGCAAAAAGCAGCCAACATTATTATAAGCAGTCAGGAATCCAGTGAACAATATTACAATTTAAGACACAAATCCCCCAAGGAATATAAGGTAGGAGATTATGTACTCATCCGAAATATTGATGTGACCCCTGGGGTAAATAAAAAGCTTATACCTAAATTTAAAGTACCTTTTATTATTAAGGCTAAGCTTGATTTTGACAGGTATATAGTATCCGACATAGATGGGTTTCAATTGACCCAAAGACCTTGTGAGACTGTGGTTGGTCCTGATCAGATGAAGGCATGGTTCCATGATCAACCAAAAACTGATTAAAATCATTACGTAACCTTTATTATTTCCTTTTAATTATGCAATTATAGCAATTATCATATTGTGTTGTAGTATTGGGTTTAGATGTATGTAACTATACCAAGGCCAATTTAAAAAAAAAGGAGAACTGTCAGCTGTCACTCACTTTGACAGGACAGGGATTGGCGGGTTTTGAGCAGGATGGTTAGGTTAAGTGAAAGTGACCACGCTTTGATGATTTATGATTAGATTATGAATACTGTTATGTACTCTGTTTTACGTAGAAAATAAATGTAGTATCCATATCCGGCCCAGTATTTTATTTAAGAGAAATCCCCTACACTCTGTTGTTTTTATATATAGCCAGCATCCACCAGCTTGTTCTTTTCCATTTTTTTAATGATTATATTCCGATGCCCACTCAAGTAGTAGTTGAACGTACTAAATAGGCATATAGCTGGGCCTGCTATGGTCTCAACATCAACATCCATTTTTTTAATGCTCGCGTAGATATTGCGTCTGCTAGGAATTAACACAGACTGAACGATTTACATATGTGTGTTGTGTTTGTAATACAAGTACCTGGGTATGAAGATAACTCAAGATGGAACACTCGATGCAGCTATAAAAGACAGAAACATACAGGGTAGAACAGCCATATCCATGATAAACGGCATTGTGTGGGACCAAACAATATCTAAAGCGAACAAACAACTCATATACAACACCATACTTAAAAGTGTAATCACATATAGCAGTGAAGTTTGGCCAATGAAACAAAGAACAGAGAAACTGTTACTAGCAACAGAAATGGACATCTGGAGAGCAGCAGGCAAATCAAGAGATCGGATACCAAATGAGAGAATACGAGAAATGATGTGAGTCAAACATACAATAGTTGATGACATAAAAACAAAACAGTTAATATGGTACGGCCATGTACAGGGAGTACCAGATGACAGGATTCCGAAACAGATTTTGACGTGGACACCACAAGGGAGAAGAAAAAGTGAAAGGCCCAGAAGAAGCTGGAGAGAGGGAATTGAAAAAGAACTAGAGGAAACAGAAATCCCTCCAGGCCTATGGTTAAATAGAGAAGAATGGCAGTTAGGAGTCGCAAGGCGTCGGAGAACGCTGTAAGCCGATAGTAGTAGTAGTAGTGTTGTGCTTGTGATGAAACATCTGCAGATGATGCGTCTGCCGATGTGTAGTGGAGGCATTAAGTTGATTTGGTTTTGTAAACAAACCAGTTCGGTTATTATTATATCAACTCAACATATCAATTTATCATGGTTATTTTGTCAGTATCAGTTACTCTTGTCGGCTGTAGAGTTTTAAGTCATTAGTGTTTTTCATATTTGCAGTTTTGTCACGTTTTGTGTTGGTTAAGTCATCTAAAATCTAAAAGGTATGTGTAGGTATTACTAATTAATATTTTTTTCAGTTTTTATTTGTAGCAAAAATTTGGCAGCATGCGCAAACATTACTAGGTGTTTCAACTCAAAAGTGTCCTATAAGTCTGTATGAGACAATTGAATTTTGTATGCTAATTTCTGTAAAAGTAGTTGCCTGTTGTTGTAATTGCGAGAGGGGTTAGGCAAGGATGCGTCTTGTCTCCGACGCTTTTCAATGTGTACTCACAGGTCATATTCAGAAAAGCCTTATGGGAAAGAAAAGAGGGAATAAGAATTGGTGGAGAAATCATAAACACCATAAGATTTGCAGATGACACGGTAATTATGGCTGAGAGTATAGAAGAACTACAAACTTTACTAGATGCAATAAATAGTGAATGCATTCAAATGGGACTTGACATCAACACAGATAAGACCAAATTTATGATAGTATCAAGGAGTCCAATAAATAATGAACAACTAACTCTTGGTGGACAGCAAATAGAGAGAGTGACAAAATATAAATATCTGGGAGCTTACATCAACACAGAATTAGATCCAGACCAAGAGATCCGGGTACGAATAGAAATGGCAAGGGCAGCGTTCTTAAAATTCAAACAATTGTTCTGTGACAAAAATCTGAATACTGCGCTGAGACTGAGGTTTGTTGAATGTTACGTCTGGTCGCAACTATTGTACGGGGTAGAAACATGGAGACTAAAAGCGCAAATAGTTAAAAATATTGAAGCCTTTGAACTTTGGATATACCGGAGAATGTTGAGAATTCCATGGACTGCCAGGGTCACCAATGAGGAAGTGCTGAGAAGGATGGGTCGAGACAAAAAATTGTTGAGAACGATAAAAGTACGCAAGACTGCATACCTTGGACATATACTAAGAAATAATAAATATAGTCTTCTGTAGGTCATCATGCAGGGTAGAGTCGATGGCAAAAAGGGAATATGTCGAAAGAGGAAGTCATGGCTGCGAAATATTCGAGACTGGACAAACATAACTGTAGACAAATTATTCCACGTTGCAAAAGACAGAAGCTTTTAAAAATGTGGTCGCCAACCTCCGTTAATGGGGACGGCATAGGAAGAAGAAGAAGTTGCCTGTTGTAAACTTAATGGCTTGGGAGTAGTAAGTAAAATATTTTTCATATTAAAATGTTACGTTACTTAGATAATAATTTTCTCTTTAGCAAACGGTATAATATAGACCAATTTGTTATCAAGAAAAAACAAGAACCTGTTCGTCCAAAGCTCGCAAGGCGTTCACTGTTGCTGTACAATTCAGTACTATAATTATTATGTGTATGTGGGCAACACATTTTATTTTTATTGATGTCTGATGACTTACTTGTCACTTGTCACTGGTATCTGTACACACATTACACTTGTACTTGTAAAACAATAAAACTTATTTCTTTTCTAATTAAATACATATAATAATAGTGTTATTATTATTAACCTGCGTAAACAGGTTATGTGCCCAGCTGCAGAAATTTAGAAAAGTGTTTTTAAGTTTGTGTTGTAAACAAAGTAAAATTTGTTCTGCTAAAAGTGTAGTTTGCAGAAAAATTGTGTTTACAATTTTTGCACGTGTGTTATTTAGTTATGGCTTCGTCCAGCAATCAATTTTTTATGGCTAATGTAAAACAATTTAATGGAGCCGGTTTTGATTCGTGGAAATTTTGATTGGAAAGAACATTGGAACGACATGGTGTTCTTGGATAAACAAATGTTAAAATCACACAAATCTCAAACGTCACTATTAGGTAGTTAACGGAGGCAAAAACTTTAAGCGCAAAACTAAAACTGGCTGGCTTTTTTTGCAGAACATAATTGTGACGATAATATATTTTCGGAAAATCGGGAACGATTTTATCATCCAAGCTAGTGGTCTAGTCTTGGTGATATCTTTTATTCCTAATCATTCTGACTCGATTGTTCATGATCGAGCTCTCCATTCGGTGCAAAGTTGTGAGGTTTTAATCTACGCGCCTCCTGCTTATGGAAAGTCTACGTTCCAGCGAAAGCACAGACATGATGACGTCATTGGAGATGGATTTGATACGGACGATTTTGCAAAACGCCAATACCCGCCAAACCACTGGCATCTAATATATACTTATATCAGTGAACTTATACAAAAAGGGAACCTTAGTTTCGCTTTCTTACCATCTGAAGATAAATTTAAGCGAGGATGCATCTCCGCTCTTGGGGAGTATGACCCGGCAACGTACGTGATTACCTCTGGTGATAGTTTAGAGTTCTCCCTACGGTTCATCAAAAAGGCGGTTCAACATTACTTTGACGGTGATGAACCAACAGCTGTTCCAACCTTCTCCGCCAATTATAAACAGGACCAGGTTTACTCTGCGCTCCCAGCCATTGAGGTGTGCACTTCCAGTTCTGATGCTGCTGTACCAGTTCCAGCTCAGCTTGGGATTAGTGAGTGTCTATATCCATCATGTGAAGTTGCAGAAGTTCGGAGTAAATATTCTGATGTTCAGATCGCCATAGAAGAGTTGGCTCCCAGTAACTATAGAAATAGTTTGTTTGAGTCAATAGATACCACACCTAGCCAAATTTGCACGGCCTGCTAGCCGATTATTATGCGAGAAGAGTGGGAATATGCTCGTTCCATTCTCTTTCCACTGTGGACAAGTTCCCTGTGAATATTTTGGTGGCAATCTCTTCCTTTATGGTACCATTTACGTTTCATTAAACTTATTACTGTGTGCTGAGCATCGACGACGCATACATGACCTGCTGTGGACTAGGTATTCATCTCCTCACGGAATTGCCCGCCGGCATTCTTAGTCTAATAGCGCCATCGTTCGTGGCTTGGTTATTATTCCAACCACTGCTGACTACTATGTAGGATTGAAACAATTCCAGTATTCCATCAAATGCTGATGAGGAACTCTCGGAGTCCGTCAGTCCTATTGGTCGACGAACACTTGCAAAATTTAAAACAAGTCTTCAAAAGGTTACGAAACGCAAAGCTAAGAATCAATTTAGAAAAATGCGAGTTTTGCAAAGACGAAATTGTATACCTCGGCCACGGTCCATACCAAGGACACGATCGAGTCATAGCTTACGCCAGCAGATCTTAATCAAATGCGGAGAAAAACTACAGCGTAACAGAAAAAGAACTACTAGCCATCGTATATGGAATAGAGAAAATGCGTCCATACTTGGAAGGATATCAGTTTTCAGTCATAACTGATCACCAGAGTTTAAAATACCTACAATCAATAGAAAATCCGTCAGAAAGATTAGCCAGATGGGCCATGGCTTTACAACAGTTCGATTTCGACATCATCTACCGCAAAGGAACGCAGAATCATTTAGCTGACGCACTCTCCCGAGAACCAGTAGACGCAATTAGTACGGTTACGCTTGGAGAACTACAAAATGATTGGTACAAAAAGAAAATAGAGGAGGTGAAAAACAACCTACAAAGATTTCTAGATTATATTTCTGGGATAAATATGACTACAAAGAAACAGAGTTATCTAATCCGTGGAAGCTCTGTATTCCATCAAATAAGCAAAAACAGCTAATATCCAAAAACCACGATACGACAACGTCCGGACACTTAGGCATAGCCAAAACAATTGCAAGACTGGCACGAAAATACTACTGGTCTAAGATGTTTATAGATACAGCAAAGTTCGTCAGAAATTGTCACAGCTGTCAAATATACAAACCCTCACAACAACAAACTCCCGGAAAAATGTATTCAACCTCAATCCCAGAACGACCATGGCATACCGTCACCACCGACATGATTGGACCACTGCCAAGATCAAGCAAAGGCAACATTTACGCAATCGTTTTTCAAGACACTTTTTCGAAATGGGTAGAGATTGTCCCAGTAAGACGAGCCACAGCCAGTGGTGTGTGTCAAGCTCTAAAAGATAAAATAATAATGAAATTCGGATGTCCGACCAAACTCATCTCAGATAATGCAACTTCGTACGAAAACAGAGAACTCAGAAGTTTACTAAAAGAATTTAACATCGAAAAACACGAGATACCGCCATATTCACCACAGAACAACCCAGTCGAAAGAACAAACAGAGTAATCAAGACAATGATAGCCCAATTCTGCGACAACAATCACAAGAAATGGGACACGTACATACCAGAACTGATTCTCTCCAGCTTATTTAAATTTCGGCTACGAACTAGACATACCCGTTAGTAGACGCGTCTAATCCATCCGACATAATCCCACCATCGTGCAAGTGGAACAAATTAAGAGAGACATTCGACTTAGTGAAAATAAATTTGGCCAAAGCTTTCACATCACAAAGCCACTACTACAATCTGCGCCGCAGAGAATGGACACCAAAGATCGGCGACAAGGTCATGAGAAAGGTTTACAACATTTCTAACGCTGCCAAACAACTAAACGCCAAATTAGCTCCTAAATTCTCCGGTCCATATACTATTCACAAAGTATTATCAAAAGTAATTTTTCAATTGAAAGACGCAACGGGAAAAACAGTCAACAAAGTTCACATAAAAGATTTGAAACCGGCTCACGACGATAACATATAATCCCAATCAAACACAACCACTACCTTAACCATCCCCACCACCCTTTTTACCACAAGTTATAAGACAACACGCCTGTATTGCAGGAACAGTATGGAAAACAGCCCTCTGCCAGACAGCCCTATCAGAAGACCACCGCTGACTCCAGGCAGGAATTGCGAAATAATAAACAGCCCTGCGTTCCACCAAATGGAAGACATTTTGGAAATTCCAGAAATAATGAGCCCGTTATCGAACAGTTTTGCACTACCACTCACTCCAGGCCGCGAGTGCGAATATATTATAGCAACCCCAAAAGAAAATTCAAATACAGAGGCACATATGGGGGTAACACAATTGAATAACACCATAACATCAGTAAAAGTGTCCATACATTTGAAAGGAAATATATCATTGACAGCAACAAACACGATCCGGATAAGGTACAACCGCGAGTGCTAGTGCTAGTAAGTGAGGTAGTTGTCGTGCGGGAGACGTTTTTGGTTTTGCGTATTTGAATATGTAATTGGGTATATATATATATATATATATATATATATATATATATATATATATATATATATATATATATATGGTATTTATTATGTTAAAAAGATGTTTTGTTTTATATTTTTATAGTTGTAAGTTGTATATAGGAAAGAGCTATAGTTAAAAATTTTATTCAAAATTTTTCTTTAGGAGAGGGGGGTGTGACGATAATATATTTTATCGTCTAGAGTACGCCTATGTGTTAAACAAAACATGTTTTTGTTCCATCTCGAATAATATAAAAGTCGAAACTGAAAGGCAGCTAACGATTCTCGACGCGTTGAGTTGAGAATATCTGACCTTGAGGACAGGTGAGCTGAACGTGTTCCAAATCCTTCCGAACCCAGTCGATCTGGCGTGTTGAGCGAGATTGGCGTATTCTTTCTATCTGGTGCGTTGAACTAGATAGACATCCTTATCCCTGTCCAAGTACTCGTTCTGCGTTGAGGTACGAGTACGACCTCAATTCCTCGATCGCCGTATCTTAGTTTACCATGTCGAATATCGTCACACCCATCTATCGAAATAAATAAACAGTACGTCTTTGTCTTCAAACATTGTATTCAGTAGACACTTAACGATAATTACTTTTTCATTTGTATATGTAAATTCGAAATAAATGCCTATACGAACGAATCCTGTTTTCTCTGGCTGAATTATCCTATCCGACCTCACATAATAGACCGCTGTCAATAAGTGATCATTTGATAAAATTACTAAAATACATTTTTCCTCTCAAATTGTGAAAGATTTGCGTTTGAGGAGAACAAAACTCACTGAAGTTATAAAAAAAATGTGATAGGCCACGAACAGGAATTAGAATTAGCGAAAAATAAATTCATGTAAATTCAGTATATTAACCGACGAGACAACGGACATGAACTTATTCAAGTATATTCAAAAAATGTAGAAGACAGACAGGGAGCAACTGCGGAGCACTTATTTTTATCCATTATCAATTCTTTTACGGAGTTTAGTGTACCACCTTTAAATGTGGTTGGTTTTGAATCGGATGGAACTAACGTTATGATGGGCCAACATAATAGTGTCGCTTCCCGATTCATTGAACATTATCCCGGTATTGTAATTATGAAATGTATTTACCACTCTTCCGTGTGGAGTGTCTGTCTCCCATCGGACGCGTCCCCAGGTGGTGGATAGTGGAACGCCCTACCCGGTCCCAGGATCGGCGGGTAGGTGGGAAATAAAATACCATCCGCGAACCAAAACAGACTAAGGTGTGGTAACCCTAACAGAAGAGTCTCTGGTCCTCCAAGTCTGGGGGTTGGGCGTAGGGCTAACAACCCTACCCTGAAAAAAAAAAAATTGTTACGAAAGCTGAAAAAACAAAAACCGGACGGACCTTATGTAGACAATCTCGCAAACGAAAAAAGGATATTCGATTTGGATCATGGAACGTGAGAACATTGTACTCTGCAGGAGCGATAAGATGTCTCTTAGACACTCTTAACAAATATAATATGTACATAACAGCTATACAGGAGATGCGATGGAAAGGGACCGGTATTCTCCAGAAGAATCTGAATACCATATATTATAGCTGCCATCACACTCAACATATCTTTGGGTAAATTCGAAATAAATGCCTATACGAACAAATCCTGTTTTCTCTGGCTGAATTATCCTATCCAACCTCACGTAATATACCGTTGTCAATAAGTGATCATTTGACAAAATTACTAAAATACATTTTTCCTCTCAAATTGTGAAAGATTTGCTTTTGAGGAGAACAAAACTCACTGAAGTTATAAAAAAAATGTGATAGGCCACGAACATGAATTAGAATTAGCCAAAAACAAAGGCATGTAAATTCAATATATTAACCGACGAGTCAACGGACATGTAGCTTAATTGTACTGCGTTACTGTCATGAAGAAACAGGCAATATTGTTAGCAAGTTTTGGGAACTTATTCAAGTATGTTCAAAAAATATAGAAGACAGACAGGGAGCAACTCGGAGCACTTATTCTTATCCATTATCAATTCTTTTACGGAGTTTAGTGTACCACCGTTAAATGTGGTTGGTTTTGCATCGGATGGAACTAACGTTATGATGGGCCAACATAATAGTGTCGCTTCCCGATTCATTGAACATTATCCCGGTATTGTAATTATGAAATGTATTTACCACTCTTCCGTGTGGAGTGTCTGTCTTCCATCGGACGCGTCCCCAGGTGGTGGATAGGGGAACGCCCTAATCGGTCTCAGGATCGGCGGGTAGGTGGGAAATAAAATACCACCCGCGAACCAAAACAGACTAAGGTATGGTAACCCTAACAGAAGAGACTCTGGTCCTCCAAGTCTGGGGGTTGGGCGTAGGGCTAACAACCCTACCATGAAAAAAAAAACAAATTGTTACGAAAGCTGAAAAAACAAAAACCGGACAGACCTAATGTAGACAATCTCGCAAACGAAAAAAGGATATTCGATTTGGATCATGGAACGTGAGAACATTGTACTCTGCAGGAGCAATGAGATATCTCTTAGACACTTTTAACAAATATAATATGTACATAACAGCTATACAGGAGATGCGATGGAAAGGGACCGGTATTCTCCAGAAGAATCTGAATACCATATATTATAGCTGCCATCACACTCAACATATCTTTGGGTAAATTCGAAATAAATGCCTATACGAACAAATCCTGTTTTATCTGGCTGAATTATCCTATCCAACCTCACGTAATATACCGTTGTCAATAAGTGATCATTTGACAAAATTACTAAAATACATTTTTCCTCTCAAATTGTGAAAGATTTGCGTTTGAGGAGAACAAAACTCACTGAAGTTATAAAAAAAATGTGATAGGCCACGAACATGAATTAGAATTAGCGAAAAATAAAGGCATGTTAATTCAGTATATTAACCGACGAGTCAACGGACATGTAGCTGAATTGTACTGCGTTACTGTGATGAAGAAACGGGCAATATTGTAAGCAAGTTTTGGGAACTTATTCAAGTATGTTCAAAAATGTAGAAGACAGACAGGGAGCAACTGCGGAGCACTTATTCTTATCCATTATCAATTCTTTTACGGAGTTTAGTGTACCACCGTTAAATGTGGTTGGTTTTGCATCGGATGGAACTAACGTTATGATGGGCCAACATAATAGTGTCGCTTCCCGATTTATTGAACATTATCCCGGTATTGTAATTATGAAATGTATTTACCACTCTTCCGTGTGGAGTGTCTGTCTTCCATCGGACGCGTCCCCAGGTGGTGGATAGGGGAACGCCCTAACCGGTCTCAGGATCGGCGGGTAGGTGGGAAATAAAATACCACCCGCGACCCAAAACAGACTAAGGTATGGTAATCCTAACAGAAGAGTCTCTGGTCCTCCAAGTCTGGGGGTTGGGCGTAGGGCTAACAACCATACAATGAAAAAAAAAATGTTACGAAAGCTGAAAAAACAAAAACCGGACGGACCTTATGTAGACAATCTCGCAAACGAAAAAAGGATATTCGATTTGGATCATGGAACGTGAGAACATTGTACTCTGCAGGAGCGATGAGATGTCTCTTAGACACTCTTAACAAATATAATATGTACATAACAGCTATACAGGAGATGCGATGGAAAGGGACCGGTATTCTCCAGAAGAATCTGAATACCATATATTATAGCTGCCATCACACTCAACATATCTTTGGGTAAATTCGAAATAAATGCCTATACGAACAAATCCTGTTTTCTCTGGCTGAATTATCCTATCCAACCTCACGTAATATACCGTTGTCAATAAGTGATCATTTGACAAAATTACTAAAATACATTTTTCCTCTCAAATTGTGAAAGATTTGCTTTTGAGGAGAACAAAACTCACTGAAGTTATAAAAAAAATGTGATAGGCCACGAACATGAATTAGAATTAGCCAAAAACAAAGGCATGTAAATTCAGTATATTAACCGACGAGTCAACGGACATGTAGCTTAATTATACTGCGTTACTGTGATGAAGAAACAGGCAATATTGTAAGCAAGTTTTGGGAACTTATTCAAGTATGTTCAAAAAATGTAGAAGACAGACAGGGAGCAACTGCGGAGCACTTATTCTTATCCATTATCAATTCTTTTACGGAGTTTAGTGTACCACCGTTAAATGTGGTTGGTTTTGCATCGGATGGAACTAACGTTATGATGGGCCAACATAATAGTGTCGCTTCCCGATTCATTGAACATTATCCCGGTATTGTAATTATGAAATGTATTTACCACTCTTCCGTGTGGAGTGTCTGTCTTCCATCGGACGCGTCCCCTGGTGGTGGATAGGGGAACGCCCTAACCGGTCTCAGGATCGGCGGGTAGGTGGGAAATAAAATACCACCCCCGAACCAAAACAGACTAAGGTATGGTAACCCTAACAGAAAAGTCTCTGGTCCTCCAAGCCTGGGGGTTGGGCGTAGGGCTAACAACCCTACCATGAAAAAAAAAATGTTACGAAAGCTGAAAAAACAAAAATCAGACGGACCTTATGTAGACAATCTCGCAAACGAAAAAAGGATATTCGATTTGGATCATGGAACGTGAGAACATTGTACTCTGCAGGAGCGATGAGATGTCTCTTAGACACTCTTAACAAATATAATATGTACATAACAGCTATACAGGAGATGCGATGGAAAGGGACCGGTATTCTCCAGAAGAATCTGAATACCATATATTATAGCTGCCATCACACTCAACATATCTTTGGGTAAATTCGAAATAAATGCCTATACGAACAAATCCTGTTTTCTCTGGCTGAATTATCCTATCCAACCTCACGTAATATACCGTTGTCAATAAGTGATCATTTGACAAAATTACTAAAATACATTTTTCCTCTCAAATTGTGAAAGATTTGCGTTTGAGGAGAACAAAACTCACTGAAGTTATAAAAAAAATGTTATAGGCCACGAACATGAATTAGAATTAGCGAAAAATAAAGGCATGTAAATTCAGTATATTAACCGACGAGTCAACGGACATGTAGCTGAATTGTACTGCGTTACTGTGATGAAGAAACAGGCAATATTGTTAGCAAGTTTTGGGAACTTATTCAAGTATCTTCAAAAAATGTAGAAGACAGACAGGGAGCAACTGCGGAGCACTTATTCTTATCCATTATCAATTCTTTTACGGAGTTTAGTGTACCACCGTTAAATGTGGTTGGTTTTGCATCGGATGGAACTAACGTTATGATGGGCCAACATAATAGTGTCGCTTCCCGATTTATTGAACATTATCCCGGTATTGTAATTATGAAATGTATTTACCACTCTTCCGTGTGGAGTGTCTGTCTTCCATCGGACGCGTCCCCAGGTGGTGGATAGGGGAACGCCCTAACCGGTCTCAGGATCGGCGGGTAGGTGGGAAATAAAATACCACCCGCGAACCAAAACAGACTAAGGTATGGTAACCCTAACAGAAGAGTCTCTGGTCCTCCAAGTCTGGGGGTTGGGCGTAGGGCTAACATCCCTACAATGAAAAAAAAAATGTTACGAAAGCTGAAAAAACAAAAACCGGACGGACCTTATGTAGACAATCTCGCAAACGAAAAAAGGATATTCGATTTGGATCATGGAACGTGAGAACATTGTACTCTGCAGGAGCGATGAGATGTCTCTTAGACACTCTTAACAAATATAATATGTACATAACAGCTATACAGGAGATGCGATGGAAAGGGATCGGTATTCTCCAGAAGAATCTGAATACCATATATTATAGCTGCCATCACACTCAACATATCTTTGGGTAAATTCGAAATAAATGCCTATACGAACAAATCCTGTTTTCTCTGGCTGAATTATCCTATCCAACCTCACGTAATATACCGTTGTCAATAAGTGATCATTTAACAAAATTACTAAAATACATTTTTCCTCTCAAATTGTGAAAGATTTGCTTTTGAGGAGAACAAAACTCACTGAAGTTATAAAAAAAATGTGATAGGCCAAGAACATGAATTAGAATTAGCCAAAAACAAAGGCATGTAAATTCAGTATATTAACCGACGAGTCAACGGACATGTAGCTTAATTATACTGCGTTACTGTGATGAAGAAACAGGCAATATTGTAAGCAAGTTTTGGGAACTTATTCAAGTATGTTCAAAAAATGTAGAAGACAGACAGGGAGCAACTGCGGAGCACTTATTCTTATCCATTATCAATTCTTTTACGGAGTTTAGTGTACCACCGTTAAATGTGGTTGGTTTTGCATCGGATGGAACTAACGTTATGATGGGCCAACATAATAGTGTCGCTTCCCGATTCATTGAACATTATCCCGGTATTGTAATTATGAAATGTATTTACCACTCTTCCGTGTGGAGTGTCTGTCTTCCATCGGACGCGTCCCCAGGTGGTGGATAGGGGAACGCCCTAACCGGTCTCAGGATCGGCGGGTAGGTGGGAAATAAAATACTACCCCCGAACCAAAACAGACTAAGGTATGGTAACCCTAACAGAAGAGTCTCTGGTCCTCCAAGTCTGGGGGTCGGGCGTAGGGCTAACAACCCTACCATGAAAAAAAAAAATGTTACGAAAGCTGAAAAAACAAAAACCGGACGGACCTTATGTAGACAATCTCGCAAACGAAAAAAGGATATTCGATTTGGATCATGGAACGTGAGAATATTGTACTCTGCAGGAGCGATGAGATGTCTCTTAGACACTCTTAACAAATATAATATGTACATAACAGCTATACAGGAGATGCGATGGAAAGGGACCGGTATTCTCCAGAAGAATCTGAATACCATATATTATAGCTGCCATCACACTCATCATATCTTTGGGTAAATTCGAAATAAATGCCTATACGAACAAATCCTGTTTTCTCTGGCTGAATTATCCTATCCAACCTCACGTAATAGACCGTTGTCAATAAGTGATCATTTGACAAAATTACTAAAATACATTTTTCCTCTCAAATTGTGAAAGATTTGCTTTTGAGGAGAACAAAACTCACTGAAGTTATAAAAAAAATGTGATAGGCCACGAACATGAATTAGAATTAGCCAAAAACAAAGGCATGTAAATTCAGTATATTAACCGACGAGTCAACGGACATGTAGCTGAATTGTACTGCGTTACTGTGATGAAGAAACGGGCAATATTGTAAGCAAGTTTTGGGAACTTATTCAAGTATGTTCAAAAATGTAGAAGACAGACAGGGAGCAACTGCGGAGCACTTATTCTTATCCATTATCAATTCTTTTACGGAGTTTAGTGTACCACCGTTAAATGTGGTTGGTTTTGCATCGGATAGAACTAACGTTATGATGGGCCAACATAATAGTGTCGCTTCCCGATTTATTGAACATTATCCCGGTATTGTAATTATGAAATGTATTTACCACTCTTCCGTGTGGAGTGTCTGTCTTCCATCGGACGCGTCCCCAGGTGGTGGATAGGGGAACGCCCTAACCGGTCTCAGGATCGGCGGGTAGGTGGGAAATAAAATACCACCCGCGAACCAAAACAGACTAAGGTATGGTAACCCTAACAGAAGAGTCTCTGGTCCTCCAAGTCTGGGGGTTGGGCGTAGGGCTAACAACCCTACAATAAAAAAAAAATGTTACGAAAGCTGAAAAAACAAAAACCGGACGGACCTTATGTAGACAATCTCGCAAACGAAAAAAGGATATTCGATTTGGATCATGGAACGTGAGAACATTGTACTCTGCAGGAGCGATGAGATGTCTCTTAGACACTCTTAACAAATATAATATGTACATAACAGCTATACAGGAGATGCGATGGAAAGGGACCGGTATTCTCCAGAAGAATCTGAATACCATATATTATAGCTGCCATCACACTCAACATATCTTTGGGTAAATTCGAAATAAATGCCTATACGAACAAATCCTGTTTTCTCTGGCTGAATTATCCTATCCAACCTCACGTAATATACCGTTGAAAATAAGTGATCATTTGACAAAATTACTAAAATACATTTTTCCTCTCAAATTGGGAAAGATTTGCTTTTGAGGAGAACAAAACTCACTGAAGTTATAAAAAAAATGTGATAGGCCACGAACATGAATTAGAATTAGCCAAAAACAAAGGCATGTAAATTCAGTATATTAACCGACGAGTCAACGGACATGTAGCTTAATTATACTGCGTTACTGTGATGAAGAAACAGGCAATATTGTAAGCAAGTTTTGGGAACTTATTCAAGTATGTTCAAAAAATGTAGAAGACAGACAGGGAGCAACTGCGGAGCACTTATTTTTATCCATTATCAATTCTTTTACGGAGTTTAGTGTACCACCGTTAAATGTGGTTGGTTTTGCATCGGATGGAACTAACGTTATGATGGGCCAACATAATAGTGTGGCTTCCCGATTCATTGAACATTATCCCGGTATTGTAATTATGAAATGTATTTACCACTCTTCCGTGTGGAGTGTCTGTCTTCCATCGGACGCGTCCCCAGGTGGTGGATAGGGGAACGGCCTAACCGGTCTCAGGATCGGCGGGTAGGTGGGAAATAAAATACCACCCCCGAACCAAAACAGACAAAGGTATGGTAACCCTAACAGAAGAGTCTCTGGTCCTCCAAGTCTGGGGGTTGGGCGTAGGGCTAACAACCCTACCATGAAAAAAAAATGTTACGAAAGCTGAAAAAACAAAAACCGGACGGACCTTATGTAGACAATCTCGCAAACGAAAAAAGGATATTCGATTTGGATCATGGAACGTGAGAACATTGTACTCTGCAGGAGCGATGAGATGTCTCTTAGACACTCTTAACAAATATAATATGTACATAACAGCTATACAGGAGATGCGATGGAAAGGGACCGGTATTCTCCAGAAGAATCTGAATACCATATATTATAGCTGCCATCACACTCAACATATCTTTGGGTAAATTCGAAATAAATGCCTATACGAACAAATCCTGTTTTCTCTGGCTGAATTATCCTATCCAACCTCACGTAATATACCGTTGTCAATAAGTGATCATTTGACAAAATTACTAAAATACATTTTTCCTCTCAAATTGTGAAAGATTTGCTTTTGAGGAGAACAAAACTCACTGAAGTTATAAAAAAAATGTGATAGGCCACGAACATGAATTAGAATTAGCCAAAAACAAAGGCATGTAAATTCAGTATATTAACCGACGAGTCAACGGACATGTAGCTTAATTGTACTGCGTTACTGTCATGAAGAAACAGGCAATATTGTTAGCAAGTTTTGGGAACTTATTCAAGTATGTTCAAAAAATGTAGAAGACAGACGGGGAGCAACTGCGGAGCACTTATTCTTATCCATTATCAATTCTTTTACGGAGTTTAGTGTACCACCGTTAAATGTGGTTGGTTTTGCATGGGATGGAACTAACGTTATGATGGGCCAACATAATAGTGTCGCTTCCCGATTCATTGAACATTATCCCGGTATTGTAATTATGAAATGTATTTACCACTCTTCCGTGTGGAGTGTCTGTCTTCCATCGGACGCGTCCCCAGGTGGTGGATAGGGGAACGGCCTAACCGGTCTCAGGATCGGCGGGTAGGTGGGAAATAAAATACCACCCGCGAACCAAAACAGACTAAGGTATGGTAACCCTAACAGAAGAGTCTCTGGTCCTCCACGTCCGGGGGTTGGGCGTAGGGCTAACAACCCTACCATGAAAAAAAAACAAATTGTTACGAAAGCTGAAAAAACAAAAACCGGACGGACCTTATGTAGACAATCTCGCAAACGAAAAAAGGATATTCGATTTGGATCATGGAACGTGAGAACATTGTACTCTGCAGGAGCGATGAGATGTCTCTTAGACACTCTTAACAAATATAATATGTACATAACAGCTATACAGGAGATGCGATGGAAAGGGACCGGTACTCTCCAGAAGAATCTGAATACCATATATTATAGCTGCCATCACACTCAACATATCTTTGGGTAAATTCGAAATAAATGCCTATACGAACAAATCCTGTTTTCTCTGGCTGAATTATCCTATCCAACCTCACGTAATATACCGTTGTCAATAAGTGATCATTTGACAAAATTACTAAAATACATTTTTCCTCTCAAATTGTGAAAGATTTGCGTTTGAGGAGAACAAAACTCACTGAAGTTATAAAAAAAATGTGATAGGCCACGAACATGAATTAGAATTAGCGAAAAATAAAGGCATGTAAATTCAGTATATTAACCGACGAGTCAACGGACATGTAGCTGAATTGTACTGCGTTACTGTGATGAAGAAACGGGCAATATTGTAAGCAAGTTTTGGGAACTTATTCAAGTATGTTCAAAAATGTAGAAGACAGACAGGGAGCAACTGCGGAGCACTTATTCTTATCCATTATCAATTCTTTTACGGAGTTTAGTGTACCACCGTTAAATGTGGTTGGTTTTGCATCGGATGGAACTAACGTTATGATGGGCCAACATAATAGTGTCGCTTCCCGATTTATTGAACATTATCCCGGTATTGTAATTATGAAATGTATTTACCACTCTTCCGTGTGGAGTGTCTGTCTTCCATCGGACGCGTCCCCAGGTGGTGGATAGGGGAACGCCCTAACCGGTCTCAGGATCGGCGGGTAGGTGGGAAATAAAATACCACCCGCGAACCAAAACAGACTAAGGTATGGTAACCCTAACAGAAGAGTCTCTGGTCCTCCAAGTCTGAGGGTTGGGCGTAGGGCTAACAACCCTACCATGAAAAAAAAAATGTTACGAAAGCTGAAAAAACAAAAACCGGACGGACCTTATGTAGACAATCTCGCAAACGAAAAAAGGATATTCGATTTGGATCATGGAACGTGAGAACATTGTACTCTGCAGGAGCGATGAGATGTCTCTTAGACACTCTTAACAAATATAATATGTACATAACAGCTATACAGGAGATGCGATGGAAAGGGACCGGTACTCTCCAGAAGAATCTGAATACCATATATTATAGCTGCCATCACACTCAACATATCTTTGGGTAAATTCGAAATAAATGCCTATACGAACAAATCCTGTTTTCTCTGGCTGAATTATCCTATCCAACCTCACGTAATATACCGTTGTCAATAAGTGATCATTTGACAAAATTACTAAAATACATTTTTCCTCTCAAATTGTGAAAGATTTGCTTTTGAGGAGAACAAAACTCACTGAAGTTATAAAAAAAATGTGATAGGCCACGAACATGAATTAGAATTAGCCAAAAACAAAGGCATGTAAATTCAGTATATTAACCGACGAGTCAACGGACATGTAGCTTAATTGTACTGCGTTACTGTCATGAAGAAACAGGCAATATTGTTAGCAAGTTTTGGGAACTTATTCAAGTATGTTCAAAAAATGTAGAAGACAGACGGGGAGCAACTGCGGAGCACTTATTCTTATCCATTATCAATTCTTTTACGGAGTTTAGTGTACCACCGTTAAATGTGGTTGGTTTTGCATCGGATGGAACTAACGTTATGATGGGCCAACATAATAGTGTCGCTTCCCGATTCATTGAACATTATCCCGGTATTGTAATTATGAAATGTATTTACCACTCTTCCGTGTGGAGTGTCTGTCTTCCATCGGACGCGTCCCCAGGTGGTGGATAGGGGAACGGCCTAACCGGTCTCAGGATCGGCGGGTAGGTGGGAAATAAAATACCACCCGCGAACCAAAACAGACTAAGGTATGGTAACCCTAACAGAAGAGTCTCTGGTCCTCCACGTCCGGGGGTTGGGCGTAGGGCTAACAACCCTACCATGAAAAAAAAACAAATTGTTACGAAAGCTGAAAAAACAAAAACCGGACGGACCTTATGTAGACAATCTCGCAAACGAAAAAAGGATATTCGATTTGGATCATGGAACGTGAGAACATTGTACTCTGCAGGAGCGATGAGATGTCTCTTAGGCACTCTTAACAAATATAATATGTACATAACAGCTATACAGGAGATGCGATGGAAAGGGACCGGTACTCTCCAGAAGAATCTGAATACCATATATTATAGCTGCCATCACACTCAACATATCTTTGGGTAAATTCGAAATAAATGCCTATACGAACAAATCCTGTTTTCTCTGGCTGAATTATCCTATCCAACCTCACGTAATATACCGTTGTCAATAAGTGATCATTTGACAAAATTACTAAAATACATTTTTCCTCTCAAATTGTGAAAGATTTGCGTTTGAGGAGAACAAAACTCACTGAAGTTATAAAAAAAATGTGATAGGCCACGAACATGAATTAGAATTAGCGAAAAATAAAGGCATGTAAATTCAGTATATTAACCGACGAGTCAACGGACATGTAGCTGAATTGTACTGCGTTACTGTGATGAAGAAACGGGCAATATTGTAAGCAAGTTTTGGGAACTTATTCAAGTATGTTCAAAAATGTAGAAGACAGACAGGGAGCAACTGCGGAGCACTTATTCTTATCCATTATCAATTCTTTTACGGAGTTTAGTGTACCACCGTTAAATGTGGTTGGTTTTGCATCGGATGGAACTAACGTTATGATGGGCCAACATAATAGTGTCGCTTCCCGATTTATTGAACATTATCCCGGTATTGTAATTATGAAATGTATTTACCACTCTTCCGTGTGGAGTGTCTGTCTTCCATCGGACGCGTCCCCAGGTGGTGGATAGGGGAACGCCCTAACCGGTCTCAGGATCGGCGGGTAGGTGGGAAATAAAATACCACCCGCGAACCAAAACAGACTAAGGTATGGTAACCCTAACAGAAGAGTCTCTGGTCCTCCAAGTCTGAGGGTTGGGCGTAGGGCTAACAACCCTACCATGAAAAAAAAAATGTTACGAAAGCTGAAAAAACAAAAACCGGACGGACCTTATGTAGACAATCTCGCAAACGAAAAAAGGATATTCGATTTGGATCATGGAACGTGAGAACATTGTACTCTGCAGGAGCGATGAGATGTCTCTTAGACACTATTAACAAATATAATATGTACATAACAGCTATACAGGAGATGCGATGGAAAGGGACCGGTATTCTCCAGAAGAATCTGAATACCATATATTATAGCTGCCATCACACTCAACATATCTTTGGGTAAATTCGAAATAAATGCCTATACGAACAAATCCTGTTTTCTCTGGCTGAATTATCCTATCCAACCTCACGTAATATACCGTTGTCAATAAGTGATCATTTGACAAAATTACTAAAATACATTTTTCCTCTCAAATTGTGAAAGATTTGCTTTTGAGGAGAACAAAACTCACTGAAGTTATAAAAAAAATGTGATAGGCCAAGAACATGAATTAGAATTAGCCAAAAACAAAGGCATGTAAATTCAGTATATTAACCGACGAGTCAACGGACATGTAGCTTAATTATACTGCGTTACTGTGATGAAGAAACAGGCAATATTGTAAGCAAGTTTTGGGAACTTATTCAAGTATGTTCAAAAAATGTAGAAGACAGACAGGGAGCAACTGCGGAGCACTTATTCTTATCCATTATCAATTCTTTTACGGAGTTTAGTGTACCACCGTTAAATGTGGTTGGTTTTGCATCGGATGGAACTAACGTTATGATGGGCCAACATAATAGTGTCGCTTCCCGATTCATTGAACATTATCCCGGTATTGTAATTATGAAATGTATTTACCACTCTTCCGTGTGGAGTGTCTGTCTTCCATCGGACGCGTCCCCAGGTGGTGGATAGGGGAACGCCCTACCCGATCTCAGGATCGGCGGGTAGGTGGGAAATAAAATACCACCCCCGAACCAAAACAGACTAAGGTATGGTAACCCTAACAGAAGAGTCTCTGGTCCTCCAAGTCTGGGGGTTGGGCGTAGGGCTAACAACCCTACCATGAAAAAAAAAATGTTACGAAAGCTGAAAAAACAAAAACCGGACGGACCTTATGTAGACAATCTCGCAAACGAAAAAAGGATATTCGATTTGGATCATGGAACGTGAGAACATTGTACTCTGCAGGAGCGATGAGATGTCTCTTAGACACTCTTAACAAATATAATATGTACATAACAGCTATACAGGAGATGCGATGGAAAGGGACCGGTATTCTCCAGAAGAATCTGAATACCATATATTATAGCTGCCATCACACTCAACATATCTTTGGGTAAATTCGAAATAAATGCCTATACGAACAAATCCTGTTTTCTCTGGCTGAATTATCCTATCCAACCTCACGTAATAGACCGTTGTCAATAAGTGATCATTTGACAAAATTACTAAAATACATTTTTCCTCTCAAATTGTGAAAGATTTGCTTTTGAGGAGAACAAAACTCACTGAAGTTATAAAAAAAATGTGATAGGCCACGAACATGAATTAGAATTAGCCAAAAACAAAGGCATGTAAATTCAGTATATTAACCGACGAGTCAACGGACATGTAGCTTAATTGTACTGCGTTACTGTCATGAAGAAACAGGCAATATTGTTAGCAAGTTTTTGGGAACTTATTCAAGTATCTTCAAAAAATGTAGAAGACAGACAGGGAGCAACTGCGGAGCACTTATTCTTATCCATTATCAATTCTTTTACGGAGTTTAGTGTACCACCGTTAAATGTGGTTGGTTTTGCATCGGATGGAACTAACGTTATGATGGGCCAACATAATAGTGTCGCTTCCCGATTCATTGAACATTATCCCGGTATTGTAATTATGAAATGTATTTACCACTCTTCCGTGTGGAGTGTCTGTCTTCCATCGGACGCGTCCCCAGGTGGTGGATAGGGGAACGCCCTAATCGGTCTCAGGATCGGCGGGTAGGTGGGAAATAAAATACCACCCGCGAACCAAAACAGACTAAGGTATGGTAACCCTAACAGAAGAGTCTCTGGTCCTCCAAGTCTGGGGGTTGGGCGTAGGGCTAACAACCCTACCATGAAAAAAAAAACAAATTGTTACGAAAGCTGAAAAAACAAAAACCGGACAGACCTTATGTAGACAATCTCGCAAACGAAAAAAGGATATTCGATTTGGATCATGGAACGTGAGAACATTGTACTCTGCAGGAGCAATGAGATATCTCTTAGACACTTTTAACAAATATAATATGTACATAACAGCTATACAGGAGATGCGATGGAAAGGGACCGGTATTCTCCAGAAGAATCTGAATACCATATATTATAGCTGCCATCACACTCAACATATCTTTGGGTAAATTCGAAATAAATGCCTATACGAACAAATCCTGTTTTCTCTGGCTGAATTATCCTATCCAACCTCACGTAATATACCGTTGTCAATAAGTGATCATTTGACAAAATTACTAAAATACATTTTTCCTCCCAAATTGTGAAAGATTTGCGTTTGAGGAGAACAAAACTCACTGAAGTTATAAAAAAAATGTTATAGGCCACGAACATGAATTAGAATTAGCGAAAAATAAAGGCATGTAAATTCAGTATATTAACCGACGAGTCAACGGACATGTAGCTGAATTGTACTGCGTTACTGTGATGAAGAAACGGGCAATATTGTAAGCAAGTTTTGGGAACTTATTCAAGTATGTTCAAAAATGTAGAAGACAGACAGGGAGCAACTGCGGAGCACTTATTCTTATCCATTATCAATTCTTTTACGGAGTTTAGTGTACCACCGTTAAATGTGGTTGGTTTTGCATCGGATGGAACTAACGTTATGATGGGCCAACATAATAGTGTCGCTTCCCGATTCATTGAACATTATCCCGGTATTGTAATTATGAAATGTATTTACCACTCTTCCGTGTGGAGTGTCTGTCTTCCATCGGACGCGTCCCCAGGTGGTGAATAGGGGAACGCCCTAATCGGTCTCAGGATCGGCGGGTAGGTGGGAAATAAAATACCACCCGCGAACCAAAACAGACTAAGATATGGTAACCCTAACAGAAGAGTCTCTGGTCCTCCAAGTCTGGGGGTTGGGCGTAGGGCTAACAACCCTACCATGAAAAAAAAAATGTTACGAAAGCTGAAAAAACAAAAACCGGACGGACCTTATGTAGACAATCTCGCAAACGAAAAAAGGATATTCGATTTGGATCATGGAACGTGAGAACATTGTACTCTGCAGGAGCGATGAGATGTCTCTTAGACACTCTTAACAAATATAATATGTACATAACAGCTATACAGGAGATGCGATGGAAAGGGACCGGTATTCTCCAGAAGAATCTGAATACCATATATTATAGCTGCCATCACACTCAACATATCTTTGGGTAAATTCGAAATAAATGCCTATACGAACAAATCCTGTTTTCTCTGGCTGAATTATCCTATCCAACCTCACGTAATATACCGTTGTCAATAAGTGATCATTTGACAAAATTACTAAAATACATTTTTCCTCTCAAATTGTGAAAGATTTGCTTTTGAGGAGAACAAAACTCACTGAAGTTATAAAAAAAATGTGATAGGCCAAGAACATGAATTAGAATTAGCCAAAAACAAAGGCATGTAAATTCAGTATATTAACCGACGAGTCAACGGACATGTAGCTTAATTATACTGCGTTACTGTGATGAAGAAACAGGCAATATTGTAAGCAAGTTTTGGGAACTTATTCAAGTATGTTCAAAAAATGTAGAAGACAGACAGGGAGCAACTGCGGAGCACTTATTCTTATCCATTATCAATTCTTTTACGGAGTTTAGTGTACCACCGTTAAATGTCGTTGGTTTTGCATCGGATGGAACTAACGTTATGATGGGCCAACATAATAGTGTCGCTTCCCGATTCATTGAACATTATCCCGGTATTGTAATTATGAAATGTATTTACCACTCTTCCGTGTGGAGTGTCTATCTTCCATCGGACGCGTCCCCAGGTGGTGGATAGGGGAACGCCCTACCCGATCTCAGGATCGGCGGGTAGGTGGGAAATAAAATACCACCCCCGAACCAAAACAGACTAAGGTATGGTAACCCTAACAGAAGAGTCTCTGGTCCTCCAAGTCTGGGGGTTGGGCGTAGGGCTAACAACCCTACCATGAAAAAAAAAAATGTTACGAAAGCTGAAAAAACAAAAACCGGACGGACCTTATGTAGACAATCTCGCAAACGAAAAAAGGATATTCGATTTGGATCATGGAACGTGAGAACATTGTACTCTGCAGGAGCGATGAGATGTCTCTTAGACACTCTTAACAAATATAATATGTACATAACAGCTATACAGGAGATGCGATGGAAAGGGACCGGTATTCTCCAGAAGAATCTGAATACCATATATTATAGCTGCCATCACACTCAACATATCTTTGGGTAAATTCGAAATAAATGCCTATACGAACAAATCCTGTTTTCTCTGGCTGAATTATCCTATCCAACCTCACGTAATAGACCGTTGTCAATAAGTGATCATTTGACAAAATTACTAAAATACATTTTTCCTCTCAAATTGTGAAAGATTTGCTTTTGAGGAGAACAAAACTCACTGAAGTTATAAAAAAAATGTGATAGGCCACGAACATGAATTAGAATTAGCCAAAAACAAAGGCATGTAAATTCAGTATATTAACCGACGAGTCAACGGACATGTAGCTTAATTGTACTGCGTTACTGTCATGAAGAAACAGGCAATATTGTTAGCAAGTTTTGGGAACTTATTCAAGTATCTTCAAAAAATGTAGAAGACAGACAGGGAGCAACTGCGGAGCACTTATTCTTATCCATTATCAGTTCTTTTACGGAGTTTAGTGTACCACCGTTAAATGTGGTTGGTTTTGCATCGGATGGAACTAACGTTATGATGGGCCAACATAATAGTGTCGCTTCCCGATTCATTGAACATTATCCCGGTATTGTAATTATGAAATGTATTTACCACTCTTCCGTGTGGAGTGTCTGTCTTCCATCGGACGCGTCCCCAGGTGGTGGATAGGGGAACGCCCTAATCGGTCTCAGGATCGGCGGGTAGGTGGGAAATAAAATACCACCCGCGAACCAAAACAGACTAAGATATGGTAACCCTAACAGAAGAGTCTCTGGTCCTCCAAGTCTGGGGGTTGGGCGTAGGGCTAACAACCCTACCATGAAAAAAAAAATGTTACGAAAGCTGAAAAAACAAAAACCGGACGGACCTTATGTAGACAATCTCGCAAACGAAAAAAGGATATTCGATTTGGATCATGGAACGTGAGAACATTGTACTCTGCAGGAGCGATGAGATGTCTCTTAGACACTCTTAACAAATATAATATGTACATAACAGCTATACAGGAGATGCGATGGAAAGGGACCGGTATTCTCCAGAAGAATCTGAATACCATATATTATAGCTGCCATCACACTCAACATATCTTTGGGTAAATTCGAAATAAATGCCTATACGAACAAATCCTGTTTTCTCTGGCTGAATTATCCTATCCAACCTCACGTAATATACCGTTGTCAATAAGTGATCATTTGACAAAATTACTAAAATACATTTTTCCTCTCAAATTGTGAAAGATTTGCTTTTGAGGAGAACAAAACTCACTGAAGTTATAAAAAAAATGTGATAGGCCAAGAACATGAATTAGAATTAGCCAAAAACAAAGGCATGTAAATTCAGTATATTAACCGACGAGTCAACGGACATGTAGCTTAATTATACTGCGTTACTGTGATGAAGAAACAGGCAATATTGTAAGCAAGTTTTGGGAACTTATTCAAGTATGTTCAAAAAATGTAGAAGACAGACAGGGAGCAACTGCGGAGCACTTATTCTTATCCATTATCAATTCTTTTACGGAGTTTAGTGTACCACCGTTAAATGTCGTTGGTTTTGCATCGGATGGAACTAACGTTATGATGGGCCAACATAATAGTGTCGCTTCCCGATTCATTGAACATTATCCCGGTATTGTAATTATGAAATGTATTTACCACTCTTCCGTGTGGAGTGTCTATCTTCCATCGGACGCGTCCCCAGGTGGTGGATAGGGGAACGCCCTACCCGATCTCAGGATCGGCGGGTAGGTGGGAAATAAAATACCACCCCCGAACCAAAACAGACTAAGGTATGGTAACCCTAACAGAAGAGTCTCTGGTCCTCCAAGTCTGGGGGTTGGGCGTAGGGCTAACAACCCTACCATGAAAAAAAAAATGTTACGAAAGCTGAAAAAACAAAAACCGGACGGACCTTATGTAGACAATCTCGCAAACGAAAAAAGGATATTCGATTTGGATCATGGAACGTGAGAACATTGTACTCTGCAGGAGCGATGAGATGTCTCTTAGACACTCTTAACAAATATAATATGTACATAACAGCTATACAGGAGATGCGATGGAAAGGGACCGGTATTCTCCAGAAGAATCTGAATACCATATATTATAGCTGCCATCACACTCAACATATCTTTGGGTAAATTCGAAATAAATGCCTATACGAACAAATCCTGTTTTCTCTGGCTGAATTATCCTATCCAACCTCACGTAATAGACCGTTGTCAATAAGTGATCATTTGACAAAATTACTAAAATACATTTTTCCTCTCAAATTGTGAAAGATTTGCTTTTGAGGAGAACAAAACTCACTGAAGTTATAAAAAAAATGTGATAGGCCACGAACATGAATTAGAATTAGCCAAAAACAAAGGCATGTAAATTCAGTATATTAACCGACGAGTCAACGGACATGTAGCTTAATTGTACTGCGTTACTGTCATGAAGAAACAGGCAATATTGTTAGCAAGTTTTGGGAACTTATTCAAGTATCTTCAAAAAATGTAGAAGACAGACAGGGAGCAACTGCGGAGCACTTATTCTTATCCATTATCAGTTCTTTTACGGAGTTTAGTGTACCACCGTTAAATGTGGTTGGTTTTGCATCGGATGGAACTAACGTTATGATGGGCCAACATAATAGTGTCGCTTCCCGATTCATTGAACATTATCCCGGTATTGTAATTATGAAATGTATTTACCACTCTTCCGTGTGGAGTGTCTGTCTTCCATCGGACGCGTCCCCAGGTGGTGGATAGGGGAACGCCCTAATCGGTCTCAGGATCGGCGGGTAGGTGGGAAATAAAATACCACCCGCGAACCAAAACAGACTAAGGTATGGTAACCCTAACAGAAGAGTCTCTGGTCCTCCAAGTCTGGGGGTTGGGCGTAGGGCTAACAACCCTACCATGAAAAAAAAAACAAATTGTTACGAAAGCTGAAAAAACAAAAACCGGACAGACCTTATGTAGACAATCTCGCAAACGAAAATAGGATATTCGATTTGGATCATGGAACGTGAGAACATTGTACTCTGCAGGAGCAATGAGATATCTCTTAGACACTTTTAACAAATATAATATGTACATAACAGCTATACAGGAGATGCGATGGAAAGGGACCGGTATTCTCCAGAAGAATCTGAATACCATATATTATAGCTGCCATCACACTCAACATATCTTTGGGTAAATTCGAAATAAATGCCTATACGAACAAATCCTGTTTTCTCTGGCTGAATTATCCTATCCAACCTCACGTAATATACCGTTGTCAATAAGTGATCATTTGACAAAATTACTAAAATACATTTTTCCTCTCAAATTGTGAAAGATTTGCGTTTGAGGAGAACAAAACTCACTGAAGTTATAAAAAAAATGTTATAGGCCACGAACATGAATTAGAATTAGCGAAAAATAAAGGCATGTAAATTCAGTATATTAACCGACGAGTCAACGGACATGTAGCTGAATTGTACTGCGTTACTGTGATGAAGAAACAGGCAATATTGTAAGCAAGTTTTAGGAACTTATTCAAGTATGTTCAAAAATGTAGAAGACAGACAGGGAGCAACTGCGGAGCACTTATTCTTATCCATTATCAATTCTTTTACGGAGTTTAGTGTACCACCGTTAAATGTGGTTGGTTTTGCATCGGATGGAACTAACGTTATGATGGGCCAACATAATAGTGTCGCTTCCCGATTCATTGAACATTATCCCGGTATTGTAATTATGAAATGTATTTACCACTCTTCCGTGTGGAGTGTCTGTCTTCCATCGGACGCGTCCCCAGGTGGTGGATAGGGGAACGCCCTAATCGGTCTCAGGATCGGCGGGTAGGTGGGAAATAAAATACCACCCGCGAACCAAAACAGACTAAGGTATGGTAACCCTAACAGAAGAGTCTCTGGTCCTCCAAGTCTGGGGGTTGGGCGTAGGGCTAACAACCCTACCATGAAAAAAAAAACAAATTGTTACGAAAGCTGAAAAAACAAAAACCGGACAGACCTTATGTAGACAATCTCGCAAACGAAAAAAGGATATTCGATTTGGATCATGGAACGTGAGAACATTGTACTCTGCAGGAGCAATGAGATATCTCTTAGACACTTTTAACAAATATAATATGTACATAACAGCTATACAGGAGATGCGATGGAAAGGGACCGGTATTCTCCAGAAGAATCTGAATACCATATATTATAGCTGCCATCACACTTAACATATCTTTGGGTAAATTCGAAATAAATGCCTATACGAACAAATCCTGTTTTCTCTGGCTGAATTATCCTATCCAACCTCACGTAATATACCGTTGTCAATAAGTGATCATTTGACAAAATTACTAAAATACATTTTTCCTCTCAAATTGTGAAAGATTTGCGTTTGAGGAGAACAAAACTCACTGAAGTTATAAAAAAAATGTTATAGGCCACGAACATGAATTAGAATTAGCGAAAAATAAAGGCATGTAAATTCAGTATATTAACCGACGAGTCAACGGACATGTAGCTGAATTGTACTGCGTTACTGTGATGAAGAAACGGGCAATATTGTAAGCAAGTTTTGGGAACTTATTCAAGTATGTTCAAAAATGTAGAAGACAGACAGGGAGCAACTGCGGAGCACTTATTCTTATCCATTATCAATTCTTTTACGGAGTTTAGTGTACCACCGTTAAATGTGGTTGGTTTTGCATCGGATGGAACTAACGTTATGATGGGCCAACATAATAGTGTCGCTTCCCGATTCATTGAACATTATCCCGGTATTGTAATTATGAAATGTATTTACCACTCTTCCGTGTGGAGTGTCTGTCTTCCATCGGACGCGTCCCCAGGTGGTGGATAGGGGAACGCCCTAATCGGTCTCAGGATCGGCGGGTAGGTGGGAAATAAAATACCACCCGCGAACCAAAACAGACTAAGATATGGTAACCCTAACAGAAGAGTCTCTGGTCCTCCAAGTCTGGGGGTTGGGCGTAGGGCTAACAACCCTACCATGAAAAAAAAACAAATTGTTACGAAAGCTGAAAAAACAAAAACCGGACGGACCTTATGTAGACAATCTCGCAAACGAAAAAAGGATATTCGATTTGGATCATGGAACGTGAGAACATTGTACTCTGCAGGAGCGATGAGATATCTCTTAGACACTTTTAACAAATATAATATGTACATAACAGCTATACAGGAGATGCGATGGAAAGGGACCGGTATTCTCCAGAAGAATCTGAATACCATATATTATAGCTGCCATCACACTCAACATATCTTTGGGTAAATTCGAAATAAATGCCTATACGAACAAATCCTGTTTTCTCTGGCTGAATTATCCTATCCAACCTCACGTAATATACCGTTGTCAATAAGTGATCATTTGACAAAATTACTAAAATACATTTTTCCTCTCAAATTGTGAAAGATTTGCGTTTGAGGAGAACAAAACTCACTGAAGTTATAAAAAAAATGTGATAGGCCACGAACATGAATTAGAATTAGCGAAAAATAAAGGCATGTAAATTCAGTATATTAACCGACGAGTCAACGGACATGAACTTATTCAAGTATATTCAAAAAATGTAGAAGACAGACAGGGAGCAACTGCAGAGCACTTATTTTTATCTATTATCAATTCTTTTACGAAGTTTAGTGTACCACCGTTAAATGTGGTTGGTTTTTCATCGGATGAAATTAACGTTATGATGGGCCAACATAATAGTGTCGCTCCCCGATTTATTGAACATTATCCCGGTATTGTAATTATAAAATGTATTTACCACTCTTCCGTGTGGAGTGTCTGTCTCCCATCGGACGGGTCCCCAGGTAGTGGATAGGGGAACGCCCTAACCGGTCTCAGGATCGGCGGGTAGGTGGGAAATAAAATACCACCCGCGAACCAAAACAGACTAAGGTATGGTAACCCTAACAGAAGAGTCTCTGGTCCTCCAAGTCTGGGGGTTGGGCGTAGGGCTAACAACCCTACCATGAAAAAAAAACCAATTGTTACGAAAGCTGAAAAAACAAAAACCGGACGGACCTTATGTAGACAATCTCGCAAACGAAAAAAGGATATTCGATTTGGATCATGGAACGTGAGAACATTGTACTCTGCAGGAGCGATGAGATGTCTCTTAGACACTCTTAACAAATATAATATGTACATAACAGCTATACAGGAGATGCGATGGAAAGGGACCGGTATTCTCCAGAAGAATCTGAATACCATATATTATAGCTGCCATCACACTCAACATATCTTTGGGTAAATTCGAAATAAATGCCTATACGAACAAATCCTGTTTTCTCTGGCTGAATTATCCTATCCAACCTCACGTAATATACCGTTGTCAATAAGTGATCATTTGACAAAATTACTAAAATACATTTTTCCTCTCAAATTGTGAAAGATTTGCTTTTGAGGAGAACAAAACTCACTGAAGTTATAAAAAAAATGTGATAGGCCAAGAACATGAATTAGAATTAGCCAAAAACAAAGGCATGTAAATTCAGTATATTAACCGACGAGTCAACGGACATGTAGCTTAATTATACTGCGTTACTGTGATGAAGAAACAGGCAATATTGTAAGCAAGTTTTGGGAACTTATTCAAGTATGTTCAAAAAATGTAGAAGACAGACAGGGAGCAACTGCGGAGCACTTATTCTTATCCATTATCAATTCTTTTACGGAGTTTAGTGTACCACCGTTAAATGTGGTTGGTTTTGCATCGGATGGAACTAACGTTATGATGGGCCAACATAATAGTGTCGCTTCCCGATTCATTGAACATTATCCCGGTATTGTAATTATGAAATGTATTTACCACTCTTCCGTGTGGAGTGTCTGTCTTCCATCGGACGCGTCCCCAGGTGGTGGATAGGGGAACGCCCTACCCGATCTCAGGATCGGCGGGTAGGTGGGAAATAAAATACCACCCCCGAACCAAAACAGACTAAGGTATGGTAACCCTAACAGAAGAGTCTCTGGTCCTCCAAGTCTGGGGGTTGGGCGTAGGGCTAACAACCCTACCATGAAAAAAAAAATGTTACGAAAGCTGAAAAAACAAAAACCGGACGGACCTTATGTAGACAATCTCGCAAACGAAAAAAGGATATTCGATTTGGATCATGGAACGTGAGAACATTGTACTCTGCAGGAGCGATGAGATGTCTCTTAGACACTCTTAACAAATATAATATGTACATAACAGCTATACAGGAGATGCGATGGAAAGGGACCGGTATTCTCCAGAAGAATCTGAATACCATATATTATAGCTGCCATCACACTCAACATATCTTTGGGTAAATTCGAAATAAATGCCTATACGAACAAATCCTGTTTTCTCTGGCTGAATTATCCTATCCAACCTCACGTAATAGACCGTTGTCAATAAGTGATCATTTGACAAAATTACTAAAATACATTTTTCCTCTCAAATTGTGAAAGATTTGCTTTTGAGGAGAACAAAACTCACTGAAGTTATAAAAAAAATGTGATAGGCCACGAACATGAATTAGAATTAGCCAAAAACAAAGGCATGTAAATTCAGTATATTAACCGACGAGTCAACGGACATGTAGCTGAATTGTACTGCGTTACTGTGATGAAGAAACGGGCAATATTGTAAGCAAGTTTTGGGAACTTATTCAAGTATGTTCAAAAATGTAGAAGACAGACAGGGAGCAACTGCGGAGCACTTATTCTTATCCATTATCAATTCTTTTACGGAGTTTAGTGTACCACCGTTAAATGTGGTTGGTTTTGCATCGGATGGAACTAACGTTATGATGGGCCAACATAATAGTGTCGCTTCCCGATTTATTGAACATTATCCCGGTATTGTAATTATGAAATGTATTTACCACTCTTCCGTGTGGAGTGTCTGTCTTCCATCGGACGCGTCCCCAGGTGGTGGATAGGGGAACGCCCTAACCGGTCTCAGGATCGGCGGGTAGGTGGGAAATAAAATACCACCCGCGAACCAAAACAGACTAAGGTATGGTAACCCTAACAGAAGAGTCTCTGGTCCTCCAAGTCTGAGGGTTGGGCGTAGGGCTAACAACCCTACCATGAAAAAAAAAATGTTACGAAAGCTGAAAAAACAAAAACCGGACGGACCTTATGTAGACAATCTCGCAAACGAAAAAAGGATATTCGATTTGGATCATGGAACGTGAGAACATTGTACTCTGCAGGAGCGATGAGATGTCTCTTAGACACTCTTAACAAATATAATATGTACATAACAGCTATACAGGAGATGCGATGGAAAGGGACCGGTACTCTCCAGAAGAATCTGAATACCATATATTATAGCTGCCATCACACTCAACATATCTTTGGGTAAATTCGAAATAAATGCCTATACGAACAAATCCTGTTTTCTCTGGCTGAATTATCCTATCCAACCTCACGTAATATACCGTTGTCAATAAGTGATCATTTGACAAAATTACTAAAATACATTTTTCCTCTCAAATTGTGAAAGATTTGCTTTTGAGGAGAACAAAACTCACTGAAGTTATAAAAAAAATGTGATAGGCCACGAACATGAATTAGAATTAGCCAAAAACAAAGGCATGTAAATTCAGTATATTAACCGACGAGTCAACGGACATGTAGCTTAATTGTACTGCGTTACTGTCATGAAGAAACAGGCAATATTGTTAGCAAGTTTTGGGAACTTATTCAAGTATGTTCAAAAAATGTAGAAGACAGACGGGGAGCAACTGCGGAGCACTTATTCTTATCCATTATCAATTCTTTTACGGAGTTTAGTGTACCACCGTTAAATGTGGTTGGTTTTGCATCGGATGGAACTAACGTTATGATGGGCCAACATAATAGTGTCGCTTCCCGATTCATTGAACATTATCCCGGTATTGTAATTATGAAATGTATTTACCACTCTTCCGTGTGGAGTGTCTGTCTTCCATCGGACGCGTCCCCAGGTGGTGGATAGGGGAACGGCCTAACCGGTCTCAGGATCGGCGGGTAGGTGGGAAATAAAATACCACCCGCGAACCAAAACAGACTAAGGTATGGTAACCCTAACAGAAGAGTCTCTGGTCCTCCACGTCCGGGGGTTGGGCGTAGGGCTAACAACCCTACCATGAAAAAAAAACAAATTGTTACGAAAGCTGAAAAAACAAAAACCGGACGGACCTTATGTAGACAATCTCGCAAACGAAAAAAGGATATTCGATTTGGATCATGGAACGTGAGAACATTGTACTCTGCAGGAGCGATGAGATGTCTCTTAGACACTCTTAACAAATATAATATGTACATAACAGCTATACAGGAGATGCGATGGAAAGGGACCGGTACTCTCCAGAAGAATCTGAATACCATATATTATAGCTGCCATCACACTCAACATATCTTTGGGTAAATTCGAAATAAATGCCTATACGAACAAATCCTGTTTTCTCTGGCTGAATTATCCTATCCAACCTCACGTAATATACCGTTGTCAATAAGTGATCATTTGACAAAATTACTAAAATACATTTTTCCTCTCAAATTGTGAAAGATTTGCGTTTGAGGAGAACAAAACTCACTGAAGTTATAAAAAAAATGTGATAGGCCACGAACATGAATTAGAATTAGCGAAAAATAAAGGCATGTAAATTCAGTATATTAACCGACGAGTCAACGGACATGTAGCTGAATTGTACTGCGTTACTGTGATGAAGAAACGGGCAATATTGTAAGCAAGTTTTGGGAACTTATTCAAGTATGTTCAAAAATGTAGAAGACAGACAGGGAGCAACTGCGGAGCACTTATTCTTATCCATTATCAATTCTTTTACGGAGTTTAGTGTACCACCGTTAAATGTGGTTGGTTTTGCATCGGATGGAACTAACGTTATGATGGGCCAACATAATAGTGTCGCTTCCCGATTTATTGAACATTATCCCGGTATTGTAATTATGAAATGTATTTACCACTCTTCCGTGTGGAGTGTCTGTCTTCCATCGGACGCGTCCCCAGGTGGTGGATAGGGGAACGCCCTAACCGGTCTCAGGATCGGCGGGTAGGTGGGAAATAAAATACCACCCGCGAACCAAAACAGACTAAGGTATGGTAACCCTAACAGAAGAGTCTCTGGTCCTCCAAGTCTGAGGGTTGGGCGTAGGGCTAACAACCCTACCATGAAAAAAAAAATGTTACGAAAGCTGAAAAAACAAAAACCGGACGGACCTTATGTAGACAATCTCGCAAACGAAAAAAGGATATTCGATTTGGATCATGGAACGTGAGAACATTGTACTCTGCAGGAGCGATGAGATGTCTCTTAGACACTATTAACAAATATAATATGTACATAACAGCTATACAGGAGATGCGATGGAAAGGGACCGGTATTCTCCAGAAGAATCTGAATACCATATATTATAGCTGCCATCACACTCAACATATCTTTGGGTAAATTCGAAATAAATGCCTATACGAACAAATCCTGTTTTCTCTGGCTGAATTATCCTATCCAACCTCACGTAATATACCGTTGTCAATAAGTGATCATTTGACAAAATTACTAAAATACATTTTTCCTCTCAAATTGTGAAAGATTTGCTTTTGAGGAGAACAAAACTCACTGAAGTTATAAAAAAAATGTGATAGGCCAAGAACATGAATTAGAATTAGCCAAAAACAAAGGCATGTAAATTCAGTATATTAACCGACGAGTCAACGGACATGTAGCTTAATTATACTGCGTTACTGTGATGAAGAAACAGGCAATATTGTAAGCAAGTTTTGGGAACTTATTCAAGTATGTTCAAAAAATGTAGAAGACAGACAGGGAGCAACTGCGGAGCACTTATTCTTATCCATTATCAATTCTTTTACGGAGTTTAGTGTACCACCGTTAAATGTGGTTGGTTTTGCATCGGATGGAACTAACGTTATGATGGGCCAACATAATAGTGTCGCTTCCCGATTCATTGAACATTATCCCGGTATTGTAATTATGAAATGTATTTACCACTCTTCCGTGTGGAGTGTCTGTCTTCCATCGGACGCGTCCCCAGGTGGTGGATAGGGGAACGCCCTACCCGATCTCAGGATCGGCGGGTAGGTGGGAAATAAAATACCACCCCCGAACCAAAACAGACTAAGGTATGGTAACCCTAACAGAAGAGTCTCTGGTCCTCCAAGTCTGGGGGTTGGGCGTAGGGCTAACAACCCTACCATGAAAAAAAAAATGTTACGAAAGCTGAAAAAACAAAAACCGGACGGACCTTATGTAGACAATCTCGCAAACGAAAAAAGGATATTCGATTTGGATCATGGAACGTGAGAACATTGTACTCTGCAGGAGCGATGAGATGTCTCTTAGACACTCTTAACAAATATAATATGTACATAACAGCTATACAGGAGATGCGATGGAAAGGGACCGGTATTCTCCAGAAGAATCTGAATACCATATATTATAGCTGCCATCACACTCAACATATCTTTGGGTAAATTCGAAATAAATGCCTATACGAACAAATCCTGTTTTCTCTGGCTGAATTATCCTATCCAACCTCACGTAATAGACCGTTGTCAATAAGTGATCATTTGACAAAATTACTAAAATACATTTTTCCTCTCAAATTGTGAAAGATTTGCTTTTGAGGAGAACAAAACTCACTGAAGTTATAAAAAAAATGTGATAGGCCACGAACATGAATTAGAATTAGCCAAAAACAAAGGCATGTAAATTCAGTATATTAACCGACGAGTCAACGGACATGTAGCTTAATTGTACTGCGTTACTGTCATGAAGAAACAGGCAATATTGTTAGCAAGTTTTTGGGAACTTATTCAAGTATCTTCAAAAAATGTAGAAGACAGACAGGGAGCAACTGCGGAGCACTTATTCTTATCCATTATCAATTCTTTTACGGAGTTTAGTGTACCACCGTTAAATGTGGTTGGTTTTGCATCGGATGGAACTAACGTTATGATGGGCCAACATAATAGTGTCGCTTCCCGATTCATTGAACATTATCCCGGTATTGTAATTATGAAATGTATTTACCACTCTTCCGTGTGGAGTGTCTGTCTTCCATCGGACGCGTCCCCAGGTGGTGGATAGGGGAACGCCCTAATCGGTCTCAGGATCGGCGGGTAGGTGGGAAATAAAATACCACCCGCGAACCAAAACAGACTAAGGTATGGTAACCCTAACAGAAGAGTCTCTGGTCCTCCAAGTCTGGGGGTTGGGCGTAGGGCTAACAACCCTACCATGAAAAAAAAAACAAATTGTTACGAAAGCTGAAAAAACAAAAACCGGACAGACCTTATGTAGACAATCTCGCAAACGAAAAAAGGATATTCGATTTGGATCATGGAACGTGAGAACATTGTACTCTGCAGGAGCAATGAGATATCTCTTAGACACTTTTAACAAATATAATATGTACATAACAGCTATACAGGAGATGCGATGGAAAGGGACCGGTATTCTCCCGAAGAATCTGAATACCATATATTATAGCTGCCATCACACTCAACATATCTTTGGGTAAATTCGAAATAAATGCCTATACGAACAAATCCTGTTTTCTCTGGCTGAATTATCCTATCCAACCTCACGTAATATACCGTTGTCAATAAGTGATCATTTGACAAAATTACTAAAATACATTTTTCCTCCCAAATTGTGAAAGATTTGCGTTTGAGGAGAACAAAACTCACTGAAGTTATAAAAAAAATGTTATAGGCCACGAACATGAATTAGAATTAGCGAAAAATAAAGGCATGTAAATTCAGTATATTAACCGACGAGTCAACGGACATGTAGCTGAATTGTACTGCGTTACTGTGATGAAGAAACGGGCAATATTGTAAGCAAGTTTTGGGAACTTATTCAAGTATGTTCAAAAATGTAGAAGACAGACAGGGAGCAACTGCGGAGCACTTATTCTTATCCATTATCAATTCTTTTACGGAGTTTAGTGTACCACCGTTAAATGTGGTTGGTTTTGCATCGGATGGAACTAACGTTATGATGGGCCAACATAATAGTGTCGCTTCCCGATTCATTGAACATTATCCCGGTATTGTAATTATGAAATGTATTTACCACTCTTCCGTGTGGAGTGTCTGTCTTCCATCGGACGCGTCCCCAGGTGGTGAATAGGGGAACGCCCTAATCGGTCTCAGGATCGGCGGGTAGGTGGGAAATAAAATACCACCCGCGAACCAAAACAGACTAAGATATGGTAACCCTAACAGAAGAGTCTCTGGTCCTCCAAGTCTGGGGGTTGGGCGTAGGGCTAACAACCCTACCATGAAAAAAAAAATGTTACGAAAGCTGAAAAAACAAAAACCGGACGGACCTTATGTAGACAATCTCGCAAACGAAAAAAGGATATTCGATTTGGATCATGGAACGTGAGAACATTGTACTCTGCAGGAGCGATGAGATGTCTCTTAGACACTCTTAACAAATATAATATGTACATAACAGCTATACAGGAGATGCGATGGAAAGGGACCGGTATTCTCCAGAAGAATCTGAATACCATATATTATAGCTGCCATAACACTCAACATATCTTTGGGTAAATTCGAAATAAATGCCTATACGAACAAATCCTGTTTTCTCTGGCTGAATTATCCTATCCAACCTCACGTAATATACCGTTGTCAATAAGTGATCATTTGACAAAATTACTAAAATACATTTTTCCTCTCAAATTGTGAAAGATTTGCTTTTGAGGAGAACAAAACTCACTGAAGTTATAAAAAAAATGTGATAGGCCAAGAACATGAATTAGAATTAGCCAAAAACAAAGGCATGTAAATTCAGTATATTAACCGACGAGTCAACGGACATGTAGCTTAATTATACTGCGTTACTGTGATGAAGAAACAGGCAATATTGTAAGCAAGTTTTGGGAACTTATTCAAGTATGTTCAAAAAATGTAGAAGACAGACAGGGAGCAACTGCGGAGCACTTATTCTTATCCATTATCAATTCTTTTACGGAGTTTAGTGTACCACCGTTAAATGTCGTTGGTTTTGCATCGGATGGAACTAACGTTATGATGGGCCAACATAATAGTGTCGCTTCCCGATTCATTGAACATTATCCCGGTATTGTAATTATGAAATGTATTTACCACTCTTCCGTGTGGAGTGTCTATCTTCCATCGGACGCGTCCCCAGGTGGTGGATAGGGGAACGCCCTACCCGATCTCAGGATCGGCGGGTAGGTGGGAAATAAAATACCACCCCCGAACCAAAACAGACTAAGGTATGGTAACCCTAACAGAAGAGTCTCTGGTCCTCCAAGTCTGGGGGTTGGGCGTAGGGCTAACAACCCTACCATGAAAAAAAAAATGTTACGAAAGCTGAAAAAACAAAAACCGGACGGACCTTATGTAGACAATCTCGCAAACGAAAAAAGGATATTCGATTTGGATCATGGAACGTGAGAACATTGTACTCTGCAGGAGCGATGAGATGTCTCTTAGACACTCTTAACAAATATAATATGTACATAACAGCTATACAGGAGATGCGATGGAAAGGGACCGGTATTCTCCAGAAGAATCTGAATACCATATATTATAGCTGCCATCACACTCAACATATCTTTGGGTAAATTCGAAATAAATGCCTATACGAACAAATCCTGTTTTCTCTGGCTGAATTATCCTATCCAACCTCACGTAATAGACCGTTGTCAATAAGTGATCATTTGACAAAATTACTAAAATACATTTTTCCTCTCAAATTGTGAAAGATTTGCTTTTGAGGAGAACAAAACTCACTGAAGTTATAAAAAAAATGTGATAGGCCACGAACATGAATTAGAATTAGCCAAAAACAAAGGCATGTAAATTCAGTATATTAACCGACGAGTCAACGGACATGTAGCTTAATTGTACTGCGTTACTGTCATGAAGAAACAGGCAATATTGTTAGCAAGTTTTGGGAACTTATTCAAGTATCTTCAAAAAATGTAGAAGACAGACAGGGAGCAACTGCGGAGCACTTATTCTTATCCATTATCAGTTCTTTTACGGAGTTTAGTGTACCACCGTTAAATGTGGTTGGTTTTGCATCGGATGGAACTAACGTTATGATGGGCCAACATAATAGTGTCGCTTCCCGATTCATTGAACATTATCCCGGTATTGTAATTATGAAATGTATTTACCACTCTTCCGTGTGGAGTGTCTGTCTTCCATCGGACGCGTCCCCAGGTGGTGGATAGGGGAACGCCCTAATCGGTCTCAGGATCGGCGGGTAGGTGGGAAATAAAATACCACCCGCGAACCAAAACAGACTAAGGTATGGTAACCCTAACAGAAGAGTCTCTGGTCCTCCAAGTCTGGGGGTTGGGCGTAGGGCTAACAACCCTACCATGAAAAAAAAAAAACAAATTGTTACGAAAGCTGAAAAAACAAAAACCGGACAGACCTTATGTAGACAATCTCGCAAACGAAAAAAGGATATTCGATTTGGATCATGGAACGTGAGAACATTGTACTCTGCAGGAGCAATGAGATATCTCTTAGACACTTTTAACAAATATAATATGTACATAACAGCTATACAGGAGATGCGATGGAAAGGGACCGGTATTCTCCAGAAGAATCTGAATACCATATATTATAGCTGCCATCACACTCAACATATCTTTGGGTAAATTCGAAATAAATGCCTATACGAACAAATCCTGTTTTCTCTGGCTGAATTATCCTATCCAACCTCACGTAATATACCGTTGTCAATAAGTGATCATTTGACAAAATTACTAAAATACATTTTTCCTCTCAAATTGTGAAAGATTTGCGTTTGAGGAGAACAAAACTCACTGAAGTTATAAAAAAAATGTTATAGGCCACGAACATGAATTAGAATTAGCGAAAAATAAAGGCATGTAAATTCAGTATATTAACCGACGAGTCAACGGACATGTAGCTGAATTGTACTGCGTTACTGTGATGAAGAAACAGGCAATATTGTAAGCAAGTTTTAGGAACTTATTCAAGTATGTTCAAAAATGTAGAAGACAGACAGGGAGCAACTGCGGAGCACTTATTCTTATCCATTATCAATTCTTTTACGGAGTTTAGTGTACCACCGTTAAATGTGGTTGGTTTTGCATCGGATGGAACTAACGTTATGATGGGCCAACATAATAGTGTCGCTTCCCGATTCATTGAACATTATCCCGGTATTGTAATTATGAAATGTATTTACCACTCTTCCGTGTGGAGTGTCTGTCTTCCATCGGACGCGTCCCCAGGTGGTGGATAGGGGAACGCCCTAATCGGTCTCAGGATCGGCGGGTAGGTGGGAAATAAAATACCACCCGCGAACCAAAACAGACTAAGGTATGGTAACCCTAACAGAAGAGTCTCTGGTCCTCCAAGTCTGGGGGTTGGGCGTAGGGCTAACAACCCTACCATGAAAAAAAAAACAAATTGTTACGAAAGCTGAAAAAACAAAAACCGGACAGACCTTATGTAGACAATCTCGCAAACGAAAAAAGGATATTCGATTTGGATCATGGAACGTGAGAACATTGTACTCTGCAGGAGCAATGAGATATCTCTTAGACACTTTTAACAAATATAATATGTACATAACAGCTATACAGGAGATGCGATGGAAAGGGACCGGTATTCTCCAGAAGAATCTGAATACCATATATTATAGCTGCCATCACACTCAACATATCTTTGGGTAAATTCGAAATAAATGCCTATACGGACAAATCCTGTTTTCTCTGGCTGAATTATCCTATCCAACCTCACGTAATATACCGTTGTCAATAAGTGATCATTTGACAAAATTACTAAAATACATTTTTCCTCTCAAATTGTGAAAGATTTGCGTTTGAGGAGAACAAAACTCACTGAAGTTATAAAAAAAATGTTATAGGCCACGAACATGAATTAGAATTAGCGAAAAATAAAGGCATGTAAATTCAGTATATTAACCGACGAGTCAACGGACATGTAGCTGAATTGTACTGCGTTACTGTGATGAAGAAACGGGCAATATTGTAAGCAAGTTTTGGGAACTTATTCAAGTATGTTCAAAAATGTAGAAGACAGACAGGGAGCAACTGCGGAGCACTTATTCTTATCCATTATCAATTCTTTTACGGAGTTTAGTGTACCACCGTTAAATGTGGTTGGTTTTGCATCGGATGGAACTAACGTTATGATGGGCCAACATAATAGTGTCGCTTCCCGATTCATTGAACATTATCCCGGTATTGTAATTATGAAATGTATTTACCACTCTTCCGTGTGGAGTGTCTGTCTTCCATCGGACGCGTCCCCAGGTGGTGGATAGGGGAACGCCCTAATCGGTCTCAGGATCGGCGGGTAGGTGGGAAATAAAATACCACCCGCGAACCAAAACAGACTAAGATATGGTAACCCTAACAGAAGAGTCTCTGGTCCTCCAAGTCTGGGGGTTGGGCGTAGGGCTAACAACCCTACCATGAAAAAAAAACAAATTGTTACGAAAGCTGAAAAAACAAAAACCGGACGGACCTTATGTAGACAATCTCGCAAACGAAAAAAGGATATTCGATTTGGATCATGGAACGTGAGAACATTGTACTCTGCAGGAGCGATGAGATATCTCTTAGACACTTTTAACAAATATAATATGTACATAACAGCTATACAGGAGATGCGATGGAAAGGGACCGGTATTCTCCAGAAGAATCTGAATACCATATATTATAGCTGCCATCACACTCAACATATCTTTGGGTAAATTCGAAATAAATGCCTATACGAACAAATCCTGTTTTCTCTGGCTGAATTATCCTATCCAACCTCACGTAATATACCGTTGTCAATAAGTGATCATTTGACAAAATTACTAAAATACATTTTTCCTCTCAAATTGTGAAAGATTTGCGTTTGAGGAGAACAAAACTCACTGAAGTTATAAAAAAAATGTGATAGGCCACGAACATGAATTAGAATTAGCGAAAAATAAAGGCATGTAAATTCAGTATATTAACCGACGAGTCAACGGACATGAACTTATTCAAGTATATTCAAAAAATGTAGAAGACAGACAGGGAGCAACTGCAGAGCACTTATTTTTATCTATTATCAATTCTTTTACGAAGTTTAGTGTACCACCGTTAAATGTGGTTGGTTTTTCATCGGATGAAATTAACGTTATGATGGGCCAACATAATAGTGTCGCTCCCCGATTTATTGAACATTATCCCGGTATTGTAATTATAAAATG
>NC_092811.1:66073511-66076011 GCF_040954645.1 Diabrotica undecimpunctata
CAGGTGATCCAGAGATAAAAACATATAACATTGAGGGAATTTGAATTTGAAAGTATTTTGACAATTTTTTCCAGGGAATATAAATTTGATTTATTGATTGATCGTAGTTAGTGGATATTTACTGCTATTGAATTATTTGATTTTATTTTCTTTACCAATCGTACATTTGATATTTATTTTGAATTATTTGAATTTTACTGATTGCATATTCGATATTTGTCGTGAAAATTTAATACATTTGGGGAGAAATATTGTCGTGTTCTGAAACATATAGAGTGTTGTAAAATTTCACATTTGGCGGGGACAAAAACAATAACAAAAAGTAACAACATGTCTGTCACAAGGAGACAAAGTAAAATGCAGGAAAGGAAGGAGGATAACAGAGAAGATGAAACAATTTTGGAAGAAGTATCGGATAATGAAGGAAATGTGACAATAGTTGAGGAGAGAAAAGAACTATCAGGAATAGATAAAATATTACAACTAATGCAACTCCAGTCACAAAAAATGGATGAAACATCACTAAAAATGGATAGAAATCAACAAGAAACATCACTAAAAATGGAAGAAAACCAACGGGAAACAAAACAAACAATAGAACTAAATAACAGAAATATAGAGCAGCGTTTGGAAAACTATGAACAGGAAATTAAAGGATGTGTTGAGGGGATAAAGAAAGAACTGATACAACAAATAGAAGAGATTAATGAAATTAAAAATAATATGAAAGAACAAGAAATGAGAATTAAAGATAATTTGGAGGGATTAGAAATAAAATTTGAAAATGCGCTACAAGAAGACAGGAAGGAAGTAGAAAGAAGATTAAAGCAAAATGAAAAACAAATGGCAGAAATTGAACTAAGAGGGGTAGAGAGAAAAGAAGTTATCATCCATGGAACAAGCGAGGCGAAAATACAATTTGGCGGGGATATTCGGAAAACACACCCAGTACCGTTTGTTAAAAATTTGAAAACCAAATTACAACATATTAGATATTTTGACGAGTGCAAAGAAACAATTAGAAACCATTTGAAAGAAGGAGCAGCGTTATGGTATGAAAGCAAGGAAGATGAGTTTGAAAATTGGACAGATTTTGAAAATAAATTTCTCAACTATTTCTGGGGGAAAAATAAACAGAGAGAAATCAACCAAGAGCTACAGAATGGAAAATATCACGAAAAAATGGGAATATCTGAAGAAAGATATGCTTTGCAGATATATAACAATTCAAAATATCTAGAATACAAATATTCTACCGAACAGCTGGTAGAAATGATCAGCAGACATTTTGAGGAAACGTTGGAAGATCACGTGATTTTGAGAAACTATCAAGATATTGATAGTTTGTGCCAATTCCTTCAATTAAAAGAAGCGAAAAGAAAAGAAATGAGAAATAGAAGACAACATGACCAATATAATGGACCGGAAAGAAGGTATTCATCAAATTATGACCAGAGAAACCGATATCCCAGATCAACAAACGAATATAGGCCGAGAAATTACAATAATTACAATAGACAACAAAATTACGATAACAGGAATGACACACAACAGAGAACATATGAAAATCACAACAGGAATAGAGATGCACAAAATCCTCCGAATAGGAATACTAACGAACAAAGGGACGATAGAAATAACCAGAGCTTCCAACAACAAAATAGAAGGGAGATGAATCATGTAGCAATAGGAAACGACAGACAAATTTCTAATTCTAATCTAATATTTTTAGATGCATTTATAAAACATAAAGCGATTAAAATTGTGATTGATTCTGGATCGGAGATATCGCTAATCAATAAAAAACTAGTAAAAGAATTAAATTTGGACAGATTTGTGTATAAGATTCCTAGGGTTGATTTAGTGGGTGCAAACAATAAAAATTTGACGACAGTAAACGAAGGCTTGGGAGTACAGATAAGAGTGGGAAACAAATTCCATATTATGAAATGTGTGGTGATTGAAGATTTAAATCATGATATGATAGCGGGAATTGATGAATTGAGGAAAAAAGATATCACCATAAATTTTTCGGAAAATAAACTGGAAATCACAGCAGAACCAGACAACACAGGAGAAGAAAAGCAAACAGATAGGAAAACAAATTCTGGAAGGATCAATGCACAGGAAAAACGCAAAGAAATCGATATGACTGTAGAGGATAAACCGAAAGTACAAGAACAAGATCTAACAGAAAAGAAAAAGAGAAGGAAGAAAAAGAAGAAGAGTTCGAAAAGAAAGCAGGAAAATAAGATGGAGACCAGAGAAAAACAGGAAATAGAAGGTACAGAAGAATTGTTGGCAACCGACGATAAAACAGAATGGAAGCAGGAAGAAAAAGAAGGTATCATCAGAGAAATGAAAGGAATAGAAACATGGTGCTCGGAATACCAAAGGGAATTAGAGGATAAAAAGAAAACAGAAGAAAAAATGGCACTGATGGACGAGAATCCAGAATTTTGTGAAGAAGTATTATGGACAGTGAACACATGTGAACAAA